>NC_056726.1:1909208889-1909466389 GCF_019279795.1 Protopterus annectens
CTGTACTGTATTGTGTCAATACCTACTGACAGATATACTCGGATCATCACAGTTAGTTGCCAGAGAAATACAAGATGGATGAGGCACAGACCTATATTATGAGCTAAAGGCTAGACATTCTTGCAAAACCCAGCCAGTTGGGAGGTGTGGCTACAGCAAACTGACTGATAAAGCTGTATAGAAGGTCCAGCACATTGGTGATATACTGGCTGGGGATTTCCTGGTTGTGCAGTATTCTTCTTACCTGAAAGGTCATATGCTGGTGTGGCCATACCTGTCAACTGTACAGATTCTCATAGATTATCCAGATTCATGCCTCATTTACCTGGTCAGTTTCCCTTAACATTATTGTATTCTAGCACATTTGTTTCAAATGACTCAGGGTTGCAATCCGGGAATAATGACAGAACATTAGAGTTTCAGACTTCACACCCTTCATGACATCCATGCTACTACACACCCCCTCTGTTATTCTATCAACTTTCTAACATTATGAGAGCAATACTTCAAACGTGTCCCTATAGTTAGGCTTTTTTTCCCATCATTATGTATGTTTTTTTCCAGATTTCTTCCACTACGAGGTTGAGTGGTATGCTACTAGCATTTAGCAGCATGGCCTTACATTTGCATTTTGCTGACTGTGTTATGCAGGTAGTATGGACCCCATGACATTCCCTACATAGGCACAATGAGTGAGGCATGGGCCTTTGCCAGGGGCCTGTATGCCATGTGAGTCTGATGCAGGCCATCTGTAGCAAGACAGTGCATTCTGTCACTTATATGTTCCCATGCTGACAGGCAGTGGAACCCCCAGGGATGACAATGGTAAGTGACAGAATGCACTGCTGTGCTACTAGGCACCATGCCTCTCTACATATGTGAACCAGACATATGGACTAAGCCATGAGTGATTGGGTGACAAAGGCCTAAATATACAGACCATTGTAACTATTGGCTTTACAAACCTGGAAGGATGATACAATAACAGATTTTGCATTAGCATGCATTTTTCTATAGGGTATGAAGTCTGTGACACTACAATCCATCATTATTTTCTGACTTTAGATTTTCATGGTTTGCCATTGATTTGACAGACAACCACTATTTTGGAAAAAAAAGACACCACGAATATGATGCAAACCTTTGTAAATTCTGAAGAAGGTCTGTAAAGTTTGGAGGTATGGTAGGTACTGTGTAGGTTACTCCAACCTGTGCACTGTTTATATGTGTGGCCCCATGTACATGACCTGTCCAGCTTCCTGGCAGTAATGGATATTGACATCTGGACAGTGTGTACAAGTCCCACCATAGGTGTAGCTGACATGCAAAATAGTTGGCACTGCATTTTGTGGAACATGGCCCTGTCTACCACAGTACTATACCTAGTCCACTAGGAAACAAGAGCCATCAGAAGTTGCTGGCCACATCCTGACAGTATTCCCCACACATATGCATAGCTCATTGATCCCTGCATATTGTGGACATTCAACAAGTTATCATGTTGATTGGGACAGCCCTGGCAATGTGCGTTCTGCTGCTATTACCCTACACACTTACATGTTACTGCATTTTCATGGGAATATGGGTGTGGAGGGTACACCTGTCAATGGTACACATTTGCACAGACTGTGCTCACATTGGCTTTACATTTTGGTTCCATTTAGCATAGTATTGTGCCCTGTCTTGGATAATAGAGGCATATCACTAGAGACCACAGGTTAGACTGTAATGCCATGCAATTGAGTTTCAGATTTCTTACCCTTCAGAGCCTTACTGCAAATGTAAGGCCTGCTGTGATATCACTGTGTAAGTCTGTAGGGGGTATTCCATCATTGTCGCCATTTGTGGGCCTTTGCCAGACATTCCTTTACTGTGAGAGTCTGAGGGGTGAGTATGGGATCCCCACAGTGAAATCCATGCATGTGACCTATGACCCCCCCCTTAGTTGGCCCCCCACATATGCTGCAATGGGATTTGTCACCTTAAATTATACTGCATAGTGTGGGGAAGCCAGTATTGTGCAGACATTTCCTGGTGTCCCACATAGCTGTCAGTTGTCTGCTGCTATCCTAGTAGGCCACCCTATTCCCTTGCATGCATACAGCATTACCATAGATATGCTACCAAAACATACAAATCCATTAATTTATTGTTAAGAAGACTGACTTAACTTGTACCTGCGGCAGTTATGAGGATGGTGCTTGAGGGCTGCCTATGTTGGATACACACAGTACACTGCCTATACATGGTAAGTTACAGGTAACAGAATGTGTGTGTCATCCATTTTACTTTCTGTGCCTGGGTCCCTACAGTGTCAGTGTGTGTGCTATGCGTCACCTCTTTGCCAAGGCTTGGGCATACTGGGCATGCCTCCATCTGCCTACAGGAGCAGGCTCAGGGGCTTCCTCCTCTTAGTCTATCTATGCCTGTGGGGACCTTGACAATGTAAGGGGGCTGTGTGGCCTTTCCTCATGTTATTCCTGCTGCAGCTGTTTCCACAGGATCATATTGTAAAGCATGGCACATACTATGAATATGTGTGCACATGTATCTGGAGAGTACTCAAGGTTTGACCAGATATGTCAAGGCGGTGGAACCGTGACTTGAACATCCCAAACACATGCTCTGTAATGATCCTGAATTGTGCATGTGCCTCATTATGGTATTCTTGAGTAGGTGTGTGTGCATTTCTGATGGGTGTCATCATCCACAGCTCCAGTGCATAGCCAGCATCCCCCATCAGATGGCCATACAGGATGTCCCCACTGGCAAATGCCTAGTACAGCTGTGATGAATGCCAGATGTGGGAGTCATGATAGCTTTCAGGGCTGCCAGCACACACATTTATGATAATACCCTGGGCATTGCACATGACCTAGCAGTTGATGGAGGGAAAGCCATTGCAGTTTATGTAGACCCTACCCTGTTCACCGAGTGGTGCTTTGATGTGGATGTTCATGCAGTCTATTGCTCCCAGTACCTACGGGTATTCTGCTATATGGTGGAAGAGATGCATATTGCTGATCCTCTCCACATGGGTGTTGGGGAAGTAAATGTGCTCACCAGCATGTGGTAGGATGGCATCCAGGAACTGGTGGAATACCCTGAATGCAGATGCCTGTGAGACCCCCATGATTTCCCCAGTTGGTCTTTGGAAACTGCCTGTACCTAGTATTCTTAAGACTACACATAGCTTGGTATCCACTGGAATGGGTTCCCCTCTGTTGGTCTGAGCTGAGGCCAGCACAGCTTGATGATTTGCTGAAGTATGTTTCTGTCCACCATGCAGTGCTCCACTATCTCCAGATCATGTAGGCCCTGGTGAGTTATCCTTGGTCTGAACACTCTTCTCCTCCTCCTCGGTCAGTGGCTGTTGTCAGCATTATCCTCCTCACCACCCTCAGCCTCTAGCACATACTGATGGATCAAAGCAATGGCAGCCCCTAACATTTTTTTGGTTAAAATTCCCCTGCACGTGTACACCAATGGTGCAGAGTTTGTGGGGAAAAACAGACTGGAAGGTGTTTGCATAGTTTATACTTTTGTGCTGCAGATGCAGCCTGTATGATTGTCTGACTATGATGCATTCCACCTGCCAGCTATGTTATTTGTACTTGATTGCTTTTATTCTGCTATTTCTTTTTTTTTGTTTGTTTTTTTTGTTTCCCTTCCCATTTCCAGTCCTTTTAAGCCCTGAGGTGTGCCCTGCAAGCCTTGTGCCCAAATGTAAACAGTCCTGTTATTTCTGGGTTTTTTTGTTTTGTTTTAGATGTGGTGCATGCCATGCAAACCCATTTAGCTAACGTAAACAATGAGAAATGGCACTCCCCTGGACTCGAACATGCTTTTCATTTCAGTTCCCTATTAGAAGACCGAAGACGCATTCTTTCGAATGCGTCTTGGTCGAACTCAAAAGCCTGAAATGGCAAAATATTGAAGTGGCTTTTAAGCGAATTCTTTCCCTGGGAAAGAATTGGGAAAGAATTTGACTTACTGCTTCATTACTTTGCTGTTTTCAGCACTGTAGTGCGGTCTCGGAGTTGGTATATTTAAGTAGGGGGCTGTGGGTGGTGCAGCCCCCCCACACCAGGGGATGTGGGGGTGAAGCCCCCCACTTAATGTAATGTTTAAAGTGTTTTATTTATTTATTTTTTTTGCTGGAACAGCGATTTTTTTTCCCTAGGAAAAAAAAAAATCACTGTTCTGACAGTTCGAAATTGTAAGCTTTCACTTACATAGGGTTCATTAATCACCATTCACATTTTTAAGCATTCAGTGATCTAATATAGACCCTTCATTTCCCTTGCATTGTCTCAGACACCTCCCCCCTTGCTTAGCTGTGATTAGCTAAGCTCAAATGTGAGCCGTGGAACTCCTATGTGCTTACACCAAGCATGAGACATCCCCTTTTCATGTCAGCTGCTTCTCCTGCTTACACCACTGGCTTATAGCTTCTACATGGTTAGGTGCAGTTTGGCACTTGTCTTCTTTTTGTGATTCAGTAAATTTCTCTCATTAGCATACCCCACTGCCTTAGTCCATAGTTACAGCACTACACCAGAGCCATTCCCCTTAGCAACCACCGTTCACTGCTGTTATTTTGATTCTGCATGCCATAGACTATAATGGCAAAATGCAGATTTCACTTAAAATTGCTTTATCACATTTTTTTTTTTTTCAGCATGATCCCGTTTGCGTGCCACTGCCCTATGCTTGAACAGCTGAGATTGGCCAAAAAAAAAAAAAAACTTTTATTTTTATTAATTCTGCAACAGTTTTCCATGCCAATGGCCATATATTTGGCTTTGGCCTGCCTAAGGATTACAACACATGCTTTAGTTTGAGCTGTCATGTCTCCGTTTTGATTTTTGCAGAAATGTATTTGGCTACTAGCCAAATACATTTCTTGATGCTACACTACTCTGCCACGGATGCCTGCCTGCTTACTGGGTCACTAATTTACCTCATTTGTATGGTTTTTACCAGCAAATTAGGTCATTAGCATAATAAAGTCATGCCCATGGCAGAATAGTGTTAGCAGGCTTGTGCACATCCCCAAGCCCCCAAGCTTGTTTATTGGATCGCTTGGCAGCCATATTCCATGCAGGAATGGCTACACTATTCCTCCATGGAAAAAAGACTTTATTGAGTCCTGGGGAATGCCTTTTCAAGGGGAAGGTTTGATAGAATGATGAGGTGTATATGACACTGACACCTGAAATGGACCAGCAGCTAACTGTTAAACATAGATGGTTCTTTATTCCAAAAGGCCAAGTAAGGATATTAAACAGCAAACAGACATCTGTTGATATGGGAATAAAGAGGCAAAGATGAGATACTTGTTATAGTATTGCACTGTGGCCAGTGTTCTGTGGGATGCATCTCCAAAGTTCTAGAGGGATGTTTTTAAGGAAATCTTACAGATCACAAGATTTTGGCATGTGGGTATGTAAAAGGAGGGGTCAGTTTTGTCAGAGAAAGCAAATGAGAGGGCAATGAACAACTAAGTATTCTATCACTTGTTATGAGTACAGTAGCATACATTTGGAAGTGATACATGTTGAGCCATTGACAGCATTTTAATCGGGCACTGTCTAATGGATGGAAAAAAGAGTGAAATGAGTTTCACTGAACTTCACACTGAAAAGAAAGAGAGAGAAAAAAAACAGATCTTTTTCCACATCTTTTCAATATTTGGAAGTTAACTGACTGGTCTAGCCATAAAGCTAAGTATTGTTTCTAGTGGGTAATCACTGAGATCTGCAATGTTGAGATGTTTATGATTTTTTTCTTAGCTTTTGCAAGGATCCAATTATCATACTTTTCATTTTGAAGAGGTTTCCGAGTAGTGTCGAGTTGTTTTGCCATGAATTTAAGGAGTAGTTGTCAGACTGTAGCAGGGTTTGAATAGTTAAATACGAGGGACTGGACAAATGGATAACCATGTCATCTCCATAAAGAGAAATTGGAATGTTAGGGAAGGTAGTTTGTTACTAAAGACTGAAAACAACATGTGCAGTGATTATAGATCCCTTGGGTGGTCCTCTCATAAGGGATGCTAGAGGCATTAGGGATGAGCTTATTTTGACTTTGAAATACCTATTTGTTAAGAAATGTTGGAACCAAGTGATAGTGATGGGCCTAAACCCAATTTTTTGGAGGGAGTAAAGGAGCACGAAGTGTCAATAAGATCAAAAGCTGTTGTAAGGCCAATGAACAGAATTCCTGAAAAGTTTCCTTTATGCATTTTAAGAATGATCTCATCTGGAAGTGGCCATTGTGTTCCAGCCTGCCCAGAATCCATGTTGCTTAAGAGTTAAAAGTTGTTACTGTTGAAATTAAGTAGACAATTGTTTGCAGGTTAGTTTTTCAAGTAGTTTCCTGGGTGTAGGGAAGATGGATATAGGACAGAAGTGGGAGGCATTCTCTGGCTGAAGACATGTGGGAAGGGGTTTGACAAGATCAGTTTTCCATATGTCTGGCACTGTGTTTTGAGTTAAGCAGAGGTTATAAATATGAAGAAGAGGTGTGGTAAGGAAGTATTTGCAGAATGATATAAACCAAGGTAGTACATTGTCTGCATCAGTGGGTGCAACCAGATGCATGTTTTGTAGTACAGGGATAAGGTCTTTGTGAGTGATTTTCTTAAAATAGAAGAGGGTGATAAAAGGAGGGAGATTGGGTGAGTTGGGGAGAGGTAGAGGCTGCAGTGCTAGGGAGGCAGCTAACGTCCTTGAGAAAGTCAGATGATGAAAGTTGGCCTTGAGTGGTCTGGAAGGTGATAGGGGAGGAGGTAGTATCCATAAATTTTTGGCCTGTGAGAAGACTTACTTCCTGCCAGAAACATTTGGGTTTACCAAGCAGACCATGTTGTTTGTTTTAGAATTAGTTGGTTTGATGACTATGTCTGGCTTTCTTAGCTAGGTTACACAGAGAGGTAAAGACAGTACGATTTTCTAGTGAGAGGCTTTGTCTCCATGAAGACCATGCATTGTCCATAAGTTTAAGCAGAGATTTCAGTTCAGTGATTACCCAGTGGGTTTTGTTGTATTTGAAAATACACTGTTTGAGACAAATTTGTCTTTAAGTTGAAGACAGGTATGTGTAAGAGCTGTGGCAGCTGTTTTGTGGTTCTGTAAGTTGGCAACAGAAGACTATTCAATGTTGCTAGGTGTTTTTGAGGTTTTCTGTACGTATGGTAGATCTGAATCTGAAGGTAACTAGTTTGGGGAGCAGCTTTGGTGACTTGCAGATAATTTGGAAGGTTACTGGGGAGTGGTCATTGAATGAGTGTGGAAGAACAGATATATTTGAGATGATGAGGAGGGTTGTTATTGATTAGCAGATTCAGGGGTCAGTGGTTGTTGGTTTTGAAATTTGGACTGGTGGCATCACTGACTAAGTGCATATGGCTGATATTTTATAGGAATTCAGCAATGTTATTTTTTTAGGGTACATAGGTAGTTTAGTTTAAACTCCCCTAGAATAACAATATTGTTATAGTTGCAGGAATCTGATGTGATAATATGAATAAGGGATTTATGTTTGTTAAGAGAGGTTGCAAGAGGAAGGTAAGCTACTGCTATTAGAAGGTGACTGTTCATCCAGGAGTGAAGTTTTGGAATGATCTAGTCAAAGTCATTGTTTTATGAGGCATTTGCTTGAGCAATAATAGTTTGTTTAAGATGTTTTCCATAAATAACAAGAGTGCCCCCACCTTGTCTATTTCCAGATCTTGTGTCTTGGAGATATGAGTACGAGGGAAGTAGATACAAAATGTAAGGGTTGTTTTGTTTGAACCAGGTTTTAATTAATGGCTGTGATATTGGGTGAGTGAATTGCAAGGAAGGTATTTATCTGGTCAAGGTTATTAGAGTAGCTTTGGACAATAACTAATGCACAGAAAAAGGTAGAGGTGTTGGGAAAAGTTATGGGTGTAGTGTGGTGGGAGGGACCTGGAGTGGATTCAGTGTTCAGTCTGAGGAGTAGTATGGGTAGGATTAGGGTGGTATTATACAGGTAATTTGGAAGTTTGAGGTGAGGTTGTTGGGGTTTGGTAGGTTTGGAGGAAAACATAAAAAAGTGTACAGCTGGAGCTGTTTCTGAGTGGTAGGTGGAGAATGCAGTGTATAAAGAATGGGGTAGATGGGGTTCAAGTGAGTTACTATGGGGCTTTGAGGTAGGCTAGTGAAGGTAGGTTAAGAGATGGGAGAAGACATGGGGTCACTGATTGAACAGTGTAGTGGGTTAATGGAAGAAGAAGTAAAGTGGTGAGGTGAAGAAGCACTGTGAATAGCAGCGGTAGAAAGGTAGTTCTGAAAGTAAGTGGCAGAAATCTATGATGACGTGACAGGACCAGACAGTATATATGGGAAGGTGAAGGGTTTGAGAATGATGTGTTGTTTGCTAGTGGATTTATTTACGTGAGAATTGTGATGACGCTGGAGAGATTTTAGGATGAGACTATATCACATTAAGCTGGATGAGGAAATGAGATGCAGCTTTAATGTAGTTTTGTGTTCTTTGAGTAGGTGGTCAGAAGTGGGTGGGAGGAGGGTTGAGACAGTGATTTTTAATTTGAGAGGTTGCGAGGTGGCTGGGGAATTGGGCATGGGAAGGGACTGTATTAGGACACACATCCACTTCCCCACTGTAATCAATCAATGAAGGTGTGACCTGTGGAAGCAGGGGATATTGACATCAAAAAGCCTTAGCACAATAGCAGTCGGATCAAAATTTTAAAATGGGGGAAAAAAATAACTAAACCTAAGCCCCCTTAAATAGTAAAACTTTGGGTGTTCATTTTTCTGTTTGAAAATATTTTTATTAATTTTCAAAAAGAAAAACATGTATACAGGTTATTTATGACAGTGAATTGTTTACAAATTATTTAAACAGGTTAGCTAAAAGCAGTAAACATATATCAACATTAAAATCAAAATAAAGTATTTACAGGGGTGTCTATTATTGACAATTGTTTCCCAATTATAATTTGCTACAGTCATTACTCTCCAACATTTCAATTACTTTTTGCCATTCTATATATAATGATGTAGTTCTTTCACTTCTTCCTTTAATAGTGTTCATTTCCAATTGTGATACCACTGACACCATATTCCTGTATTGCTTAAAATTTGGAGAAGCTTTGGATTTCCAGTTTGATGCAATGTTCTTTCTTGCAATGGCAAGGAGAGTCCACAAGATTACATATTTTTTTCTTGGTACACAGTCAGGTACAGGTACGTTAAACAAAATAAGATATTTAGAAATCTGGAATTTGTCATTGAATAGCATTTGCAGAAATAATTTATATTATCCCAGCAGGGTTTAATCAAATGGCATTCGTAGAACATATGTTGCCAGTCTGCTTTTGTTGTTAAATCACATCTCCAATAGCCAATATTTTTTTAAACATAAGTTCTATTTTATGAGGGGGTTACATAAGATCTGTGTATGAATTGCCATGCAAAGTTTCCAGTGTAATGAAAGTGATGTCTGCTTTGGAGAGAGAATGAATTTGTTATCTCTGTCATTTGGTACTTGCCCATTAACTAATCTATAATAGTTCCATATTTTGTCATTATTATAGGGGTTTTTTTTATTTGTTTTATAAATAGAGGATAAGTATTCATTTCCATTAATGGGTTGACTCATTAATAATATTTTATGTTCTATGAAATTAGGAACATTCTATCTTATTGATGGTTGCATTGTTTCTTGTTTGTTTAATATATATTGACTTAATTCTTGTATATGTAACCATGAACTTTTTTCCATATTTAATTTCCTTTGAATGTGGTATATTGACAGAAGTTTTCCAGAGTTTACCAGTTGATGCCCATATATCAATCCCTTTTTGTTAAGCATTTTGACTACTTCTATATCAAATGCTATTATATTGCCTTGTGTGTATGCTACTGGATATAGTAGAAATGACCATGCTTTAACATCAGGATTACTATTAATAAGATTTTTGAAAAATTTTAATGTATAAGTAATGTATTTGGAATTTATATTTTTATGTTTATGTATCATCATATATTCCTTCATCAGCCATAGAAAATTGTTTGATATGAAATCAGTATATTTATTTAATACAAATCCCGATTTTAGCCAGATTTTCTCATGAACTAGTGTTGATGTATACCTTGTATTTAGCCATAATGATATTGTTTTAATAACAGATGAATGTAAATATATTTCTATGTCTGGTAAACCTATGCCACCCATATCCCATTCATCTAGGTGATATTTCATAGCTATCCTTGGCTTTTGTGGATACCATAAGAATCTTATTATTAAATCATTTAATTGTTTAAGGTATGATTTTGCTGTGGCAAAGAGCAAACTTGTATGACAAAGAATTTTTGGAAATATGGTCATTTTAATTATATAGAGCCTTTCTTTCATTGAAAAGAAGAATTTATTCCATTGTTGTATTCTATTTTAATATTATATAAGATCTCTTTATAATTTGTTTCAATTGTAGTATCTAGATTGTTAGTTATTATAAATCTCAAGTATTTGGTTGTATTATTGGTGGGGATTTATTTATGGTATTTTTTATTTAGATCTTTTTATTAGTATGTATAAGCAATACATTTGTTTTGTTTTCATTAAATTTAAGACCTGAAATTTTTTGAATGTTTTGAATTGAGTCCTGCAATGCTTTTAAAGAGCTTTTATTATTCTTTAAAGTAATTAATATATCATTAGCAAAAAGTTGAGTTTTAAGCTCTAGGCTGTTGCCTGATTGTATTCCTTCAATCAATTTTATTCATACATATATTATTTGTTAAGGGTTCAATGACTAGTGCAAATAATAACAAGGAAAGAGGACAGTCTTGCTTTGTGCCCTTTGCTATTTTAACAGATTTAGATAGACAAGATCCCAGTTTTACATAAGCCACTGATTTTACATATAATGATTTTATTAACAAGGTAAAGTTGTTTGAGAAGCCTTGTTCTTCTAAATCCAGCCATAGATAATCCCAGTTCACTGAATCAAACACACCATTTATGTCTAAACTAATAACATTCATTTTGTTTTTGTAACATTTAAATAATCAATTAAGGAAATAATTATTTTGATGTTGTCATAAGTGTTCCTATCTTTTATAAAACCTGTTTGATCCTCCTCTATCAGAAATGGTAGTACTTGTTTTATTCGAGCAGCATATATTGCCATAAAAATTTTATAATCTGTATTAAGAAGTGCAATGGGTCTGTATGACGAACATTCACTGGGATCTTTACTTTGTTTCAGAATTGGTGATATTAGTGTGTACTTTCAAGAAAGAGGGATGTCTTTACCATTTTTAACTGATGTAAAGACATTCAATAACAACAGCAAAACCTCATTAGATAGTAATTTAAACATTACTGTGGTGATATTATCTATAGTTGGAAATTTGTTTAATTTCAGCTTATTTACTTGAGCTTTAAGTTCTGTCATTGTTATTTGCTTATCTATTAGTTGAACCTGTTCCTCTAATAACATAACTTTAACATTGTTTTTAAGAAAAAATTTCAATACTGAATGTGTGTTCTATTTTCTCATTTTGATTATTAAGTTTGTGAAAGAATAGCCTAAATGCTTCTAGTATTCCTTCTAAATCAGACACTTTCTTTTTGGTTTCTATATTATGTATTCCCTTTATTTGATTTGTTTTAATCATCTTTTTAGTCCTTTTTGCTATTCTTCATTGTTTTTTAGGGTTCATTGAATAGGAACATAGTTTTTTTTTTAAGTTGATCATTGTTTTGTGGTGTAGCATCTCTGAGTATTTTTTTATAAGTCTACTCCAGTTCTTTTATTAAGTTGGTGTTTCCATTTTGAATATCAAGCTTTAAATTATCCACTTTTGACTGTAACTCCATTAATTCCTTATTCCACTGTTTTTGTTTATTTTTATACCATCTCACCACTCTTCAATATAGGTATGCCTTCAATGCATCATATATATATATATATATATATATATATATATATATATATATATATATATATGGGTCTACTTCATTTCACCTAACTTCCAATTCACTGACTTTCATTTCATTGACCCCATTTCACTGAAATTTAATTTGACTGACACTTCATTTCACTGACAGTTCATTTGACTGACAAGTATTATTAGCAAGAAAATGGAATATGCCCCCTTCCCCACTGTAGTGCAACCCTGGAGTTAGAATATATAGTTGGGGGGGTGGCGGGCACAGCCCCCCACATCGGGGGGTGTGGGGGGCACAGCACCCCACTTCATTTCATATGATATTGTTAAGTTTTGATATAATATTGCTTAGTAAAAGAAAAGTAAGTGGGGGGCTTCACCCCCCACCCCCCGTTGTGGGGGGCTGTGCCCCCCACACCCCTCAACTATATATTCTAACTCCAGGGTCGCACTACAGTGGGGAAGGGGGCATATTCCATTTTCTTGCTAATAATACTTGTCAGTCAAATGAACTGTCAGTGAAATGAAGTGTCAGTGAAATGAAATTTCAGTCATTTGGTCTCAGTCAAATGGGAGTCAGTGAATTGGAAGTTAGGTGAAATGAAGTAGACCCATATATATATATATATATATATATATATATATATATATATATATATATATATATATATTTTTTTTTTTTTTTTTTCAGATACATCTTTTGTAAGATTCATATCTAAGAATGCTTGTGTCTCTAATATAAAATTCCTTAAAGTCTTTGGATTTGTTATGCAGGATTGTATTCTTGTTACTGATATCCTTTTCTCTCAAACGTTATGGTGTTATGGTCCAAAAATGGACATGAAATTGTCATGACCTTAATTAAATTGTTAAATCTTTTGTTATGTACACTCTATTCTAGAGTATGTATTATGTCTATGGGAAAAATGTGCAAAGAATAGTGTATCTGGGACAGCATACTCATTTATGTCAACTATATTAAAAGTTTCAACAAACTAAGATAACAACTTTGTTAAAGGTGATGTCTTACAAGTAGTTTTAGTATTTGTGTCACTTTCTTTTATAATGCAATTGAAATCTCCAGGTATGATTAAATTGCCCTTGGCATATTGTACAATGTCATCTAAGTGTTGTTTGGTACTCTAACTCCTAGTCCTGGTGTCCAATAAATATTCAATAATGTATATACCATGTCATTGATAGATATTGTCACTAGACAAAACATTCCTGAGTTGTCATGAAATGTGTTTATGATTTTAGGCATTAAAGTAGTGTTGTTACACAAAATTGCTACTCCCCTTTGCTTTTGACTATAGGTGGAACTTACTAGTACTGTATAATTTTTATTATTTATTTTATTTATATCTTTCTGTGTAAGGTGTGTTTCCTGTAAAATTGTGCTTCACATAGCTTTAAATATCTGTAAAGGCTTTCCCTTTTGAAGGTATTATTTAAACCATTTACATTAATAGATATACATTTTGCAATTGGATTAATATTGGCTTTGTTTTTAACCATATTCATATACTTGTAACAATGTGCAAATGTGTGTATACAAAGAGAATGACTTGTTCTTTTTTCTTCCTATAGGATTACAACAGATTATAGATACCCAATAAAAGTATATTAGAAGAACATAACTAAAAACATTATAAGATAAACAACCACTAAACCCCTCCCTGAGAAAAAACATCTCATACTTGAATGGTCTAACCATTCAAGAGATCCCTCTATATATGCTTTTCAGCATCTCCCCCCAGCCCAGCCATCTAGTAGTTTATAATGCAAAGTATCTTATAAGAATACATGAACTTGTATTTACATATTACTTAAATACAGTCTTTATCTAATTTCAATATTTTGTAAAACACTAAGGCAACACAATACCTATATTTATTGCTTAACTATTTGATTTTGTTTAAATTGTGAAGAGAAATCTCTTAATGTGATAACTTTTGTATAACAATAACAGTTATATATCTTAGAAGTAATATGCTTGCTGTTAATCTCCTTTGTAGTGCGAATGGCATTCATAAGTATCGAAACTTCTGTGTTGGTCTACAAAAATTTTTAAGCATTATATATATGCCAGTTATTAACTATATTATAACTTAGTTAAATCATGAAGTGTCTGTAACAATTTACATAATATTACAATTTTATTGTCATATATCAATAATTTTATAGTTTTCATTTCATTCAAAAAGTCATATTTTAATGGCATAAATGTTACTAAATTGTTTTTGTCATTAGTAATATATAGTTTAAGACTATTTCCAAGCAGTTCCCATGTATTCCTTAGTGTCACTGGCACATTTCACCACTAGTCTACCTTGTATTTCATATAGCAAACATCAACCCATAGTCCTTATGATATTGTAGGATTTAGCTATAGTGTTGTAACTGTAAGGATGAAAAATATAACAAGCATAGTAAACTTTAAACATGCTATAGCATAGTCGTTTTGTACTTGTTACTGTCCACCCTTTTATATACATGGAAAAAAGGTAACCTTATATGGCACCGACCATTTTCTTTCTTTTTTCTCTTCTTCCTTCTATTCTCCATTTTTTAATAAATATTATCATTACTATCATGGCTTCTTTGAATTAATTGAGATTACTCAAAATCATATTATAGATAATATAGAACATTCAAAGCGAAAACACACCTGATATAGAGACATAATCTCAACTCAAATGGTCAACACCATATATTTATAACATTGCAACCATAAATATACTAATGAATAAGCAATAACCAGCAGCTTTATAGTATCGGTATGTCTCTGACAAGTATTTACCTATAGAGTATTAAAAAGAATAGATAGCAAGCTCTTCATTCATAATTGACAATTGTACATAACCTGGCATTTACTTTCATAGACTGAAATTAGATATGTTATTTATATGCATATCATGTGCCAACAGCAACATATTAGTAAAAGCCCATGCTGTTCAATTCATATTTTAATACTTGTCATATTTTAAAAATAAGACATATATAGATACTATAAAAGTGATTAATGTGAATGTAGCTGACAATGGCTTTAGCACTTGCGATGATATATAATATATATTCAGCATTGTAAGTAAAAGGGCATAGTGTAATATAGTAGTATGTCTATTTTAATCTAGGGCTCTATGCTGATAATCAGTTTAGACATACAAGACAATCTCTTTGGCCTCAGTCATATAGTGGGAGTTACTATCTCTCCACACAACCATTCATTTTCAGTAGCTCTCAACCTTCCATCTCCAAAATGAGGAACACTCACCTTCATAATGTGGAACACATGGGCAAAATGTGGAACACATACTAATGGCTTACTAACAAATTCAACTAGGAAGGTCATTGAATGGTTAAAATATGCTGGTTTTACTTATAAAGAAGATTATTTAATGAATTAACATGATTAATTTCTATTTACCATGGATTTCACTTAAAAAATTCCTAACACTGAATGTGTGACAGACTCTTTCAATGTGGAACTTTGAGGAACTTCGAGGAACATGAAAATTTTAAGACCCCAAATGAGGTACGTTCCTCGTAATGAGGTGCACTTGAGAGGTATGCAGTGAGGATGTTTAATATTAGTATAACTTGCTTTTAATATAAGCATATTTATGATTCAGCAATTCTTTTTTATGTATATATAACAATATCATAAACAAATCTATGAGATATTTCTTGCTCATTACTGCTTAATGGCTGTGTTACTCGACCAATTTAATATTTGCAGTGCATTTTAATAAATAAACAGCAGCTACCTTTTTGTCTTTAAAATTACCTAATAATAAGCAGCTACATTCATGAACAGTAACTGTCTTACTGTCCTTAAGGTTGAGTATATTATCTGTAATGTGTTTACAAATATATTGCATAGTTCCAGTCAAAGATTTAAATATATTATATTTTCATAAAGTTAAGTTAAATTAAAATAATTTACCTGATTGATGTTATCAGAGAACAGTGTTAACTGTTGTATAGTTTCTTTCAAGTGATCTATACTTCTTTTTAAACCTTGTGTGTTTGTGTATAATTCAAAATTAATGACAAATGTTATAATATAATAAAACATCATGTATGTGCTGATACCTTCTAAATTTGTTAGATACTTCAGTGTACTTAATATTTGTTAAACTGACTGTAAAGCAATTTGTCATCTCATAAATAGTGTGCTTGTCACTTTAAGAAGCTTAAGAGCTTAAACCACACCCGTACTGCCTTGTTTCAGTGCTTACATCACTCACAGACTGTTTACTTTTGTTTTGTGCTGTTTGCACATTTGTAAAGGGTTTACTACACTCTAATGGATTGTAACTGAAAAATTTCCATTCCAGGAATGAATAAATATCAGTTTTCAGTATGAGGTCATAGCAGGAAGCCAAAAATAAAGTAAGTGAAGTTTTTAGGGCTTTTTAAACTGACCACGAGCTCATTAAACTTCTGTTAAATTTATGGCAGATAAGTCAAACGGTTGTTTCAGAGGCAAAAAGGCACTTTTAGCATGAAAGAATACATAGCGACTACATTTTAAGGCATTTTTTAGACAGTTATTACTGTCAGCTTCTTTACCTTATGTAGTAAGTCTTTCAGCTTTTCCCGATTAGGGGTCGTCACAGCAGAGCTCCAGTCTGCTCATGATTGGCAGTGGATTTTTACGGTGCCGAGTTGCCAGCCTGATGCCCAACCTACAAAGAAGGCATGCCCATTCACACCTACCTGCATGTCTTTAGTGTCACTCGACCATGGAGAGGACATGCAGACTCCACACAGAAGGTGCTCCAGCCGAGAATCAAATGGGAAAACCTTTTGCTGTGAGGTGACAACACTAACCACTGCATCACTGCAGCTTAGCTTCTTTAACTTATGATGTGAATTAAATGCAACAGTTTAGATATCTCATGCAGCTCAGTGTAAATAAAATAAAAAGAATCATGTTCATTTAAGCACTCCACAGCAATATGCCAGTAAATGCATCATATTTTATACTATCAGTAAAAGGCAAGTAATTTATAAATTAATTATCATTAGAGTTAGAGAAATTATGATTGCAAGTAATTACACTGTAATAAATATATGCTACTTTGCTTTCTTTAGGGTTGTTTCCTTTAGTTATAAAATGTCCTGTTTATCCTGTATTTATATTTCTTCAGAAGACTGACACATATGTAAACCATGAACGCATTTAAAGAAGAACTTTTTACCTTACAGAGTGAATAGAAAAAAAATGTTTGTCCTTTTCATGTGATTCTGAGTTTCTACTTTTTCTTGTCAGCAGTGCTCCATTCATTATTTTCTGCGTGTCTCTTTAATCCAAAGGTACTCCAATCCATTTCTTCTACTTTATCCAAGGTTTTATTAGCTGAAAGATAGGCTATTGCTGTTTGTAGATTGTCAAAAGTTTTAGGACCTTCAGTAAAAACAAAATTTTATTCTTGCAGGGAACAGCAGGTGCACTTTAAGTTGTCTTTTTTCAGTTCCTTTATCAGAGGGAGACATTCTTTTCTTGCAGCTATAACTCCAGCAGAATAATCATTATAAAATCTGATTATATTGTCTTTGTATTTAACTGGAGAAATTGACCATGTTGTCTTTAAAATAAGTTCCTTATCCTGTGATGAAAAAAACTTTACTTGATCTTGGGTTAGTTTTTGATTTAATGGTTGAAGAAGCAGCTCTTAATGATCTATGAGCTCTTTCACCTCCATAAGAAAGTGCTTCAGGCAATTTTAAAACTTCTGGTAACTAGACAGTAAGGAAAGCCACCATGTTATCTCCCTCTGTTTTCTCCGGCAACCCATAGATACGGTTATTTCATCTGGACCTGTTCTCTAGAGCCTCTATTTTATTTTGTAATGAAGCATTTTGTTTTGATAAAAAATGTAATTGAATTTCTTGTTCCAAGAGTCTGCCCTCAATATCATTTAGGGATGTTTCTATGTCAGCTATCTGAGACTTCTGTTGTGTCATTTCTTGTAGTTGTTGTATCTGTTTTGTAGATCTCTCTTCAAAAGTGTCCAGTTTGGTATTCATTTTATCGAATTTCACTGATAAGTCCTGTATAGTAGTTAGCAAAGACTGCATCTCCTTTCTCATCATCTGGGCCTGTATGGTATTTTTGGAAAAGCTCATTTCCAGTTGATTCAGATACCTTTCTACTTTTTTTGACAGGAAAAATAGTGATTAAAGCCAAAATTTTACAATGTAGACTTCCGGTGATACTAGTAGAAGTAAATCAGCAAAATAGGTATGTCTACGATATCTAGTTTTTAAAATTCCCTGTTAGAAATATCTTTTGAGTGTAGAGCTGAGAAAAGATGCTGCCAGCCAGTCTACATCTTAGCCACACCCCTGGGTGTTCATTTTCAAGATCAAAAACAACTGTGTAAGATGAGTTATAATTAAACAACTTAATGCTGCACACTGGGTTAAAAAAAATAAAAGAGGAAATGGCAACACTGTTTACATTTCAGCACTGGGTATGTGTGGCCTGCCTCAAGGCTTAAATAGGGATGAACTGGGAAGGGAAAACAGCAGTAGGAAGGCAATCAAGGAGAACTAGCATAGCTGGCAGGTGGAATGTATCAGTATCAGCCAATTGCACATGCAGCAACCCAGCACACCACTATAAATTATATAAACACCCTTCAGACTGTTTTTTCCCACAAAATCTACACCACCGGTGTACACAGATTGGTGATTTTTAACTGGAAAAACTAACTAAAAATGTTAGAGGCTGCTGCTGCTTTACTCCATCAGTATGTGCTAGAGACTGAGGGTGCTGAGGAGGAGAATGCTGACAACTGACCAACAGTGAAGAGGTGAAGAGTGTACAGACCCAGGGTAACCTACCAGGGCCTACATGAGCTAGAGATAGTAGAGCACTATAGAGTAGACAGGGACATTCTACAGCAAATTGTTGAAGTGTGCTGGCCACACCTTACACAAGAACTAATAGAGGGGAACCCATCCCGGTGAATACCAAGGTATGTGTAGGCTTAAGAATACTAACCACAGGTACCTTCCAAAGACCAACTGGGGATATCATGGGGGGTCTCACAGGCATCAGTATCCAGGGTACTCCACCAGTTCCTGCATGCCATGACAAATATGCCAATGAGCACATATATTTCCCCACTGCCCATGAGGCATTGAACAGATGTATGCATCTCTTCCACCGTATAGCAGAATACCCTGAGGTAGTTGGTGCTTTAGACTGCATGCACATCCACATCAATGCACAACTCAGCGAGTGGGGTAGGGTCTACATAAACCACATGGGCTTCTCCTCCATCAACTGCCAGGTCATGTGCGATGCCCAGGGCATTATCATGAATGCATGTGCTCACAGCCCTGGAAGCTATCATGACTCCCACATCTGGCATTGCTCACAGCTGTATCAGGCATTTGCCAGGGGGGCATCCCATATGGCCATCTATTGGGGGATGCGGGCTGTGCACTGGAGCCATGGCTGATGACACTCATCAGAAATGCACACACACCTGAACAAGAACACCATAATGAGGCATACGCACAAACCAAGATCATTGTAGAGCATGTGTTTGGGATGCTCAAGCCATGGTTCTGCTGCCTTGACATATCAGGTGGAGCCTTGCAGTACTCTCCAGCTACATGTACACAAATGTTCATAGTATGTGCCATATTACACAATATTATCCTGTGGAAAGAGCTGCAGCAGGAACAGTACAGAGCAGGGCCACACAACCACCCACTTTTGCCAAGGCCACCACAGACACAGAGGGACTAAGAGGAGGAACATCCTGAGCCTGCCCCTGTAGGCAGAAGGAGGCATGCCCAATAAGCCCATGCCTTTTCAACGAGGCAACTCATAGTAAAGACACTGACACTGTAGGGAACCAGGGACTGATAACTCTCTCTAACTCACACATACAGTAAAAGGGATGCCAAAATGACACTGCCAGAGCTTTACCATGTATAGGGAGTGTACTATGTGCATCCAACATAGTCAGTCCTCCAGCACCATCCTCAATACTGGTCCAGCAACAAGATAAGTCACCCTTCCTATCAATTGCTGCAGAGTAGTACGTTCTCATAATTTTATATATGATATGGATGCCTCACAGTAAGACGCTGTCTGGTTCGATTCTCAGCTAGAGCATCTTCTGCGTGGAGACATGCGTGAATGGGCGTACCTTCGTTGAAGGTTGTGTGTCAGGCCTGGCAAGCTGGTATGTAAAAATCAACTGCCAATCATTAGCAGACCGGAGTTCTGCTGTGGTGACCCCTAACCGGGAAAAAGCTGAAAGACACAAACAAACAAACAAATAATATGAATGCAAGCATTCAAAGGAATTGGGTGTCTGAATGGGATAGCAGCAGACAGCTATATGGGACAGCAGGAAACAAATACTGGCGTCAACATACTAGGCAGCAAGGTGACAACCCCCACTGCAGTACATGTGATGGCCCAAATAACTGTGGGTGTCAATAGGTCACACACATGGATGTCAATGAGGTTCACATACACACCACCAGCCTCACCGAGCAGGACAGGTGTAGATGACCATAAAGAAATGCCGGGCTAAGGCACCCAAATGATGGCAATGGTGAACAGCCCCCCACCAGACCTACAAAGACATATTACAACAGGTCTGGCAGTTGCATTGTACTTCTGAAAGATAAGAAGTCTGAAACTGAAATTTATGCCAGTAAGATCTAACATGTGTACTCTACTGATATGCCTCCATTCTGCATGATAGGTCACAATACAATATAAAATGGAAGTCAACAGAGTAACCAAAATATCAGTACAGCATTGCAAATGTTTAAATTCTGCAGGTGTGCACACCCCCCCCCCCCACAATCCCATGTAGAGATGCAGTAACAGACGGCCTGCAGCACTCTCAAATGGCCTACAGTCCTCTGGCAAAGGCCCATGCCTCACCTATAGTGCCAACGTACAGAATGTCAGGGGGTACCAACTAACAACCTAACATAGCAAACAGAAAATGGGTTCCTATTACATGATTGAAGATGCATTCTGTCAAATGCATCTTGACTAAATGTAAAAGACTGAAAAGGCAAAATAGCGAAGCGGCTTTTAAGTGAATTCTTTCCCTGGGAAAGAATTTGCTTGGCCGATTCCATTACTTTGCTGTTTTTGGTACTGTACTGTGATCTCGGAGTTGGTATATTTACGTAGGGGGGGGGGTGAAGCTCCCCACTTTATGTATTGTTTTAAAGGTTTTTTTTTTTTGGAACAGTGATTTTTTTTTCCCTTGGAAAAAAAATCACTGCTCTGAGGTTTCAACATTCTAAACTTTCGCTTACATGGGGTCGACTAATCATCATTCACTTTTTTAAGTGTTCTGTGATGTAATATAAACCCACAGAAAACAAATGCAACGCAATGTTGACACATGCCAGTAGCATGCCTTCCCTTGTCCTACTGCAAGGACAGTGGACCAGGCCATAAATACTACTGGGATAATGCCCAACTATAGGGATACCTCTGAGATATTGCTTACATAATATTAGGAAGAGGAGAGAGTAACGGGGGGGGGTGTAGAAGCATGGATGTCATGGAGTGTGTGAAGTCTGAAACTCTGTCTGCCCATAGTACTTCCTGACTGTAAACCCATGAATGAATAGCCACAAAACTGCTTGTAAACCACAATACAAAGGTAAATTAGCCAGATATATGAGTCCTGTCTCTGGATAACCTGGGTGTATCTGTACAACTGAGAGGTATGGCTCCAGCAGGATATGGCCATTCTGTGAAGTTGAGAAAAGAACAAGGAGGGGATCCCCAGGCAGCATACTAACCATTTAAACAGAACCAGCAGTCCCTAGTCTGTAGCTATCCCTCTAAATGGCAGGTGTGTGCCAGAATGTGTAGTCTATATGCCTAAGATTATTGGTCTCAGCTTCATTAATCTTGTATTTCTCTGGTAAATAACTATGAGCAAAGAATGATAACTGTCAATAGTTGATGACATGATACATCACAGTGTAAAACAGTACATAAGTCAGAAAATCAATGCTACAACCAAACATTTCACAGAAGCAGCACAAAAAGCAATATTTACAGTATCCCCTGTATGTTATGCCCATTGTGTCTCCATACTGGCAACCTATCTATAGATATCCTGCATAAACAGCTTGCTAGGTGTAGCTGTAGCATACAAAACCCTGAACTGGAGTCCAACCCTCCCTGGAATGGATACACACATTCAATATAAAAGGTCATACTGGGCATGCTCCTACACTTAGAGAAATGAAGCCCATGTCTCACAACACAGTGGACTACAGGTATCGGTTATTTGCAGCTGTCTGTGCACACACAGCAAATTGTACACCATTGATACTTCACACATACACATTGGATAGGAATACTCACACATATCTAAGGCAAACATAATATAATATGTCAAACATACACACACAGACATGTGGGGAAGAGAAAGACAGACAGTGACAGAGAGAATCCTATTATGAGGCCTTTCCCACCCAATACATATCCCATTGGGCTGTATCAAATGATGTGCTGATGTCATTCACTGTAGAAATACCTTTGCTTAGCCCTCAGCCCTATAGTCTCAGTGTTGCTTGTGATAACTATATAACACTACAGTAGAAATAAGTATCCATGTAGCAGTTGTAATCTCAGTCCTGTCAAATGAAAGTTGTATGTGAGTGCGGTTGAGGCCATTCCCACTCACTAAACTTCCCTTACCCCTCTTTCAGCACTGCTTCTGATGTCACTCACCTTCAAAGATACAATTGGACAACTCTTCAATATATAAGCTCTGTGGCACTTGTGATAACTGTATAACACTATAGTGTAGTTAGATAGGAGTTCTAATCCTAGTTTTGGCAACTGCAAAAATGTGTGTGTGTGTGTGTGTGTGTGTGTGTGTGTGTGTGTGTGTGTGTGTGTGTGTGTGTGTGTGTGTGTGTGTGTGTGTGAAGACCTGCTTTTGTGGTCATTCACACTTACTACACTTTCCTTACCCCTCCTTTAGCACTGCTACTGATGTCACTCACCTTCAAAGATACCTTTGGACAGTTTTCTAACATGTAAGCTCTGTGGTTCATGTGATAAATGTGGAACAATGTAGAAGCAATAACTATATAGGTAGGCGTTCATAGGTAGGTATTAGGCTATCAGCCCAAGGGCATAAGTAAGCCTAGCCAAGAAGGCTCCCTGGTTTACACCACACAAGAAAGTTAATTTCCTGTGCCTCTGTCAAGCAGAGCCACAGAGATGATCCCTGGGGTATATTTCCTATTTCCCATACACTCATCAAGATTTTTTTTTGAAAAGTGCTAATGAGGAACTTTGCTTGATATAGATGGGTAGCTTGTTCCAGAGTATAAGTTTCTGGGACAGGAATCTATCCCTCCAGCATGTCCTGTTTATTGTGGTGACAAGGTTTAGGTCCCTAGAGCATGTAGCTCGGAGGTATTGGGATTTCTTTAGGTGTAGCATGTCCAACAGCTCTGGGTTTAATCTCATCAGAGTAGGCGATATGCTACACAGTAAATCTGCAGTTTTTTGAGATGGTCAGTGTAGAGCATCTGTTTGAGGCCAGTAATCCTCTTTGTGAGGTACTTCTGTGGCCTTTCCAGCTGCTGCAGATGTCTTGCGAAGTACATTCCAAAAGGGTGTTGTACTCTTTAATGGGTTTAACGAGTGCCGAGAAGAGGGGAACAATGACCTCTTTTTTCCTGAATGAGAACTTTTTTGTGATGAGGTGTGCCACGTAGAAGGACTTCCTGACTATTGTGGTGATATGATTATCAAAGGAGAGACTACTGTCCCCCTGGGTCCCAAGGTCTCTTATCACACATTCAGCGAAAAGTAGACTGCCGTTTATGTGGTAGTTCATGGGTACAGAGTTTTTACCAAAGGGGATGACAATGCACTTTTTGGCATTGAGCTTGAGGCCATGCCTCTGACACCAGGCATCTGTCTCAGTGAGGCCCTTCTGTAGGATGTCCACATCATTTGGGGACTTGACTATGGCTCCTAGTTTGCAATCATCTGTGAACTTCGTTAGCCAGAGGCCTTCTGTGTTAGCCTGTACTTCAGAGAAGTAGATACCAAACAGGAGAGGTCCCAGGACTGAACCCTGTGGTACTCCACTTGTCACTTGTTTGAAGTCAGATTTGGAGTCTGCAACTTTTACAGTGTTGATTTTGTCAGTGAGACAGTTGGCAACCCATCTTGTGGCACAGGGATTTATACCTAGTTTTGTGAGTTTAGCTATAATTCTGGAATGGGGGATGGTGTTGAAAGCTGTGGCGAGGTTAAGATAGGCTGTGTGAACCACCTTACCCTCGTCTATGGCTTTGGTGACTGCCTCAAAGAACTTGATCAGGTTCAGAAGGCATGATCTGCTTTTCACAAACTCGAACTGGGTGGGGTGCAGAGTTTGGAGGTTACCAATGTCTTTGTTTATGAGTTCCATGATGATACGTTCCATGGCCTTGCAGACCAGGCTCGTCAGGCTAATAGGGAGATAGTTCCCGGGATCAATGGTGGCTCCCCCTTTGTGGAGTGGGATAACTGTTGCTGTGCACCATTCAGTGGGCACAAATCCTGACGTCAGACTATAATTGAACATGGTGCTTAGGTGGGAAGACAGTTCATTCTGAAGTTCGTGTAAGATGCAGCCCGGGATGTTGTCTGGTCCCATGGATGCTGTGTTTTTGGTTTTAGAGAGTGCAGCTTTTACCTGCATAGATGTGAATACAGGGAGCCTGCATTCTTCCTGTGTAGATATGGGCCCTTTAGGGGATATGAGGGGGGTAAAGTTAGCACTGAACCTATCTGCCAGGATGCTGGCAATATCAGTTGGTTGTGTAATTTTCATGCCGTTGTGCTGTAACTCAGAGCAGATCTGGGTGTTGCCATTGAGACTATTGACATAACTGTAGAATGCTTTGTGGATGCCCTTAGAATCAGTGGCAATTTTGTTTTTGTAGCTAGCTTTGGAGGATCTAATTCCTGGAAACTGCTTGTGTGTGTACATATATATGTCCGTACCATAAAACTTTTGGCCCCATTTACACCCAGTGCACTTCTCAGTGCCTGACTTTAGCAGTCCTGCACATATCATTCACCTTAGAAGTACCTGTTGGCAACCTTAAACCATGTAAGCTCAGTGGTGTTTTTGGTAAATGCATAACACAATAGTCTAAAAACACAGTTAGATAGAGGTTTGAACCTCACTCCTGGAAAATGTGTGAGTAGGGTAAATTTTTTTGTGAAATCTTTCATCCACTGCATCACCTAATGCCTGTGTTTACAAGGCGTTTACAAGGGATGGAGATGTTCCTCACTTTAGAAGTACCTTGGGACAACATCCATCCTATAAGCTCTGTGGCATGTGCAATAAATGCGTAACATTGTAGTAGCAATACATAGCTAGGTAGCGATCCGAAACACAGTACTGGCAAGTGTGTGTGTGTGTGTGTGTGTGTGTGTGTGTGTGTGTGTGTGTGTGTGTGTGTGTGTGTGTGTGTGTGTGTGTGTGTGTGTGTGTGTGTGTGTGTGTGTGTGTGTGTGTGCGTGTGTGCGTGTGTGCGTGTGTGCGTGTGTGTGTGTGTGTGTGTCTGTCATCAGTATCCTGTGTGGGTGTTGGTGTGATTGTGTAATGACAGGATCCATTGGGGGAGTGTTTTGCTAAATTATTATATTGAGGACCTAGTATATGTCCCAATGTCCACATTACGAGGCCAATAGTTGTCAAACACTATAGAGGTTAGTGTAGACAATCCACAGCTCTAAATGTCTAGTGTGATGTGCAATGACTATGTGACAGTATGGATTAGTGAACAATATAGACAACTGTTCTAATACTGAGAGACTACTCTCCACCCATGAATCATGCACAAACACAGTTGGCTAGGCAGCAACTACTATATCCATAGTTCTCCTGCAAATTGCCTCACAGATAGTACCCATGATGTGACTGCAGTAGACTACATGCCTGTTGACCACAACATTGCCACTGACATCAGAAAGTACTTTGATGTGTTACATCCCCTGACTGTGTGTTATCCAGCAAGTAAAAGGGCATGGCACCCTGTTCCATCTCCTCAGTAGCCCAGTCAATGTGTACAGTGGCCCTTTTGCCATGTTTCACACTGGACACCTGCAACAACTGTAGAGTCTGCAAATGTACCCCGCAAAAGGAATACCATGCCTTATATACAAGCCCTGTATGGACAGACACCAATAACTCCAATGAATCCCTATATCATACTGTCTATGTAGGTGCAATCACTACCTCAGTTACATAGCCAGGTTACACCAAATAAGGATAGGAATGCTACTTCTGAAGACACCAATCTGTCACAAAACATGCCCCAGAGACCTCACTCACACTTCCACACTTCAAAGAACATGCATGTGGGACATGTGCACAACCAAGACACTGTCCATGTTATGGAATATAAATCACATACATGTGAAGCAGTGCACATCACTGGCAACCCACAATAGAAATCTGGATGAGTGGATGGAGAGTACCGTGCCTACCCCTAGGGATCACTCCAGTGACTATACTCCTGAGCCACACTAGGGACTATTTTCATGTGGCCCGATGCCAGCGTATTCCCATGGGCTAGCCTTGTAGAGCCTTCAGGCCCATTTACCTCCTACACACCTATGAAGCAATGAATCTATGGAACTCAGTGGCTGTGGTTATTAACAATTGGAGTTGTATCGGAGTTGTATCCAAACCACAACATGTACCATTCTCCATTCTACAACAGATGTTGTAAATCAACATATACCTATGTACAACCCTCAGCCTTACAATTTGTGAGGCATATGCAATCACTGCATTACAGACCAGGGATTTCCATGCACATACTGTACCCTGCCTATGACATGGTGGATGTGTTACCACACTACCATACCCCATGGTCTTGCTGCAGGGACACATTTTTTATTTTATTTATTTATTTTTATTTATCATTTGTTGACCGGGAAAGTCCGACTAGGTTCCATAGAGCCTGTTTTCAGCGGAGGCCCGGGGAGAAATGCTCCAGATGCATGTCTTTGGAATGTGGGAGGAAACCGGAGTACCCGGAGGAAACCCACGCGAGAATCGAACCGGTGAACCTCTTGCTGTGAGGTGACAACATTAACCGCTGCACCACTGCGCCGCCCATGGTGCGCACATCCAGGTGACACACAGACACCTAGAATGGAAATGGGATACAGCATGTGAGAACACATTCAGTCAGCACATCACTTATGGGTGGAGAGATGGGTAAAGCTGGCACTGAATGTGTTGCCAAGACTGTGGCTAATATCTGTTGTCACAGGATACGTATTAGTATTGTGCAGTAACTCACAGCACTTGTGTTTAATGCTGTGGAGGTTGTTGATGTAACTATCAAAGGCTTGTTGAGAATGTCAGTGTCTGCTGCATTTCTGCTGTCACAGATGCCTGTAGGGGATTCCTTGAGGGATCCAAAATTGTGTTTGAGGCTAATAAGGGAGTTCAACAGTCATGGGACACCACCTTTCTCTGCAACAGTGTCCTCCTTATGATGTACACTTTAGTAATGATGTACACTTTAGTAATGGCAAGGGACCATCAAATTGTCTCCCAGTGGCAGTGTCTGGGTTTTGTTGGTTCTGGCTAGTACCATTCATTCATATGCCTGTTTGTACAGTGCCTGTGTGTATGATTCCACAGTCATGCAGCTATTTCCCATCACCATGGGTGTAGTGAAGACATCTACCCCGTTTACATGGCTGCAAAGTCAGCTTTGGATAGGTTTTGCAAGGTGGTTACCATTGTTGGGGGAGTGGTGGCTGACATGCCGAGTTCCAAGTTGATTACAGCCTGTGTGAATCTCACCATACAGGTATTGACATCTGTGGATGAGCAACAGTCCCATATTTAAGTAGTCAACACAGGTCAAGGTTGTTGCATCCTCTACCAGTGGTCAGTATGAGCTGGTCCAGGGCAATGGAAATGATGAATCCCAGAAGTTTTGGGCCACTGTACTGGCACTTGGCTACTTTCCCCAGGTGATGTAGGGGCAACTGAAGACTAATACTATGTCAGTGTTGTGTTGGACAATCATAAATGGCAGGGTGCTGAGGAATGTGCATTGACAGTATAGGGACATAGATGTGGACCCATACCAGGCTATGGTCTGGATTGTACTATTACCCGAAGGTAGTTGTACCAGAAGTATCGCCAATGCATTATGATGGGATACTAGTCTGGAGGTGTTCCTAGCCATAATGAATATGGAGACAACATCACCTGTGGAGGTGTGTTTTGGTCCATGTTTGGAGGCTGACAGCTGTGGAATGCATCATAGCCTAATACTGCAGGTCTGCTGTCTGCTGCTGTGAACCACCTCTCCATTACAGCAGACATGTGTCCTCCACTCCAATGACTGATATGAGTGACTGCAATCTAACAGTTAGATGTCTACTGTTGAGCAGCAGGACCTTCTATTGTATACATGTGTAGCTGTTATGGTGGTAATAACATCAGGAACACTGCCTAATAAGGCATCATAAGGGTGGCAAGACACTTAACCAGTACCTGGAAACTCAGCAGTGACAGATGTAGGACATCTGTGGCAGGCCATTGGGTTCTGTCAATCATGTCATCCCAAACAGAGAGGTACTGGACCCCCTGAGAATGACATTAACATGTAAGCCAATGTTGCAGTCAATCATCTATTGATAGTACTGCAGCATAATTCTCGGTGACAGCGGTACATTTCCCAGGGCTACTGTCACACCTGCCTTGACCACATAATTAGAGAGTTGAACCATATCTCTTGTCATGTAGTCCACGGAGGTGTGTCCCAAGTCATTCACACCCACATGGATACAGAGTGATACTCATAGTTGTGGAGTGCCATGACGTGTTGTGCCATGTGCTGGATGCTGGCATGTGGTAGATATTTGGCTGTCACCTACTCCATATTCAATTTAGTGAGTGGGATATGTGCATGCCTCAGTATTGAGTTACCCATGATCACTGCATTGTGCAAGGTGGTTAGCCTTAGGAGCTTAAGTTGAGGGGCACACTGTTTAGGTTAAATATGTATCCCTTGGCATGTGCCATGTCACAGTGTCTGAGTGGGTGTCTGTCTTACAGGTCTGTGCTGTTTGGGTAAATGTCCATTGAGTGTCTCTGGGAAGGTGGGTATGTGGCTTTTCACTGTATGTCATGGCTGTCAAAGTGGGTGCCATGGTGAGCTACATGTTCCTCATGGTGTGGTGCAGGTGTTGAACTTATGCACTTCACCTGCTAGTCCAGTCTTTGCTGGAGAGTGCATATGTACCCATTGTGTGATATATGGGTAACCCTCACAGGTCTGAGTGTTTGGAGTTTAGAGGGGAGGATTGTCTGTGTACATGAGGCAGTTGCAAAAGTGCCTCAGAATGGACAACTGGAAAGCACAGATAACTGCCCAAACATGCTAGGAGGGGTGGACATAACTTGTAAGTACTGGGGCTACATCTGTGAAGAACGAGTATTGCTGATGGCCCCCAGGTGTGCCACACTTCTTGCTACAATAACCTGTGAAGTGCCAAGCCATAATACTAGTTGAAGTGCAAGACAGGAAGAACTAGCATGATGTATGGTTGGAATAGAAAGCAGACTGTCTGCCACCTGTAATACTTTACCACAACTGTGCAGTTATCAGCAGCTTTGGCGATATAAAAATTCAGTAAGCTCTGTAGTGCATGTGGTAACTGTGTAACACTATAGTAGACATATTTAGATTGGCAAGAGTTCTAAACCCCAATGATGGCATGTATGTGTGTGTAAATCATGTACCAGCTGGCTTAGACAATTTTTGAACTGTGCACTACCCATTACACTTCCCTTCACTTCAATTTAGTAGTCCTGTTGATGTCATCCACCTTAAAAGTACCTTTGGAAGAGGTGGGAATGTGCAAGCTCTGTGGTGCATCTGATAACCACATAGCACTTTAGTAGGAATACCTAGATTGGCAGGAGTTCTAATCCCAATACTGGCAAGTGTATGTATGTGTGAGTGAATCTTGTACTGTCTGGCTTATACCATTTTTGACCTGTGTACTACCCTTTACACTTCCCTTCACTCCAAATTAGTAGTCCTGTTTATGTCATCCACCTTAGAAGTACATTTGGAATAGATGGAAATGTGCAAGCTCTGTGGTGCATCTGATAACTGCGTGGCACTATAGCAGGAATACCTAGATTGGCAGGAGTTATAATCTCAATGCTGGCAAGTGTATGTATGCATGAGTGAATCTTGTACTGTCTGGCTTATACCATTTTTGACCTGTGTACTACCCTTTACACTTCCTGTCACTCCAGTTTAGTAGTCCTGTCGATGTCATCAACCTCAGAAGTACCTTCAGAAGAGGTGGAAATGTGCAAGCTCTGTAGTGCATCTGATAACTGCGTAGCACTGTAGTTGGAATGTCTAGATTGGCAGGAGTTCTAATCCCAAGACTGGCAAGTGTGTGCGTGTAAATCTTGTACTGTCTGGCTTATACCATTTTTGACCTGTGTACTACCATTTACAATTCCCTTCACTCCAATTTAGTAGTCCTGTTGATGTCATCCTCCTTAGAAGTACCTTTGGAAGAGGTGGAAATGCATAAGCTCTGTGGTGCATCTGATAACTGCATAGCACTATAGTAGGAATGCCTAGACAGACAGGAGTTCTAACCCTAATGGTGGCAACTATTTGTGTGTGTGTAAAGATTGTACCTTGTGTGGCTTATACCATTTTGATGTGTATACCATACACAGCTGGTGACCACCTCCTGCTGCCATTACTTTATAAAGTGTGGTAACAGCATCTGCCTCACATGCAGCAGGTTAAACCATTGTACAGTCCTCTGTACAGATGTGTCTGGAATATCCATATGTTTGCAACCTATACATGGTCGGAAGTGGTCTGTGTGCCTTAACAATGCCCATGTATATGATAATAAAGCAAAACAGGCCATAGTGAGTGTACTGACACATATGGCAGCATGAGGAAGCATACCTGACTGAAACATCATGCTGTTATGATGTCTGCTGCCCTCGCAGGTGGCCAGCCTTGTAGGTGCAATACATGAGTCCAGATACTTGGTTTTACATGTGAACTGTTCCTGTTATGGGTCACATTAAATACTGGAAGAGGTATAGACTGTCATATTGTGGTCCTAATTAGAATGTAACAGGAGCACCTTGCATCTTAAGAGGGGTGTGTACACAATTTATATCCACTGTATAGCACTAATGTGTCACGCATGACCATATCTTAGGTCATCTGTCCTGCCCATTTTGATGGCCTCTTTCCATATGTCTTGGCACTGACAAGTTGTGAGGTATGCTACAAGAATGTTGAATTCACATCAGATAGGCCCCAGTGCTGACCACTGTGATGCAATACAGATAACCCTATCACAAGTGAATATGCACAACAAGAAATATATCTATTACATTAAGCAGTATGGCTATAACTGATGGTTGTGTGCATGGTAAATTGCATGCGCTTCACATGCCTGGGGTATTGCCAGGCAACAACAGAACAATTTCATACTCACCAGCTTCAGGCTGCTGTCCCATATGCAGACCAGAGGGTCCTAGGTAGTTGTGAGAGGGAGCTATTATCAGTAAATTCACATGTGGCCTTGGTACAGGATGGATGCAGCATGTGTGCACATCTACAGTACTAACCACAATAATACACAATGTTCTGTCCTCACCATAGATGTGCACCTCTGTGCATTGGATAACCCCATCCACAACTGCAGTCGGAACTGACACATGCATCTAGATACAATACAGATACATGTATGTCTGATACATTATTGTACTAATCCCCACTGGGCCCTTACCTGCACGCTCCTTGTCCAGTGTGTGTGTGTGCAACCCACCTCCACAATGCTTCCCTCAGTGTCATGGCTTGTGCATTGGGCATGTTCCCTAAGTTTGCTGATGAGTTCCTCAGTGGGTGTCAGTAAGGATTTCACAGCTGGCTCCCCACCTGTGGCTAGCTGGTTCCTTGCTACAGCAGTAGCCCATTGACATACATGGTGGATGAGGTTGGTGGCCTGATGCTGCACATACTCATAAGTTTTGTTGTGCAGGCTAGCATCATTTACCCTGTGGACCACACTGTTCCACAGGGTGGTCCTCTCCCACACATCTTCTGCTCTCCGTCCAAATAACAGGGCATAATGTCCAATTATATATTGGGTGATGATGTCAGTTTCCCCAAAAGAGAATGCTGAGATCCGAGCACTCTGCATGTTAATTGGAAGACACAAACAGGAAAAAGGTCAGAGGACTTCAGACTGTTGCAAAATGCATATCAGCAGTGGTTATTACTTGCAAATAATCCACACAACACCAAAACGCTCCATGCTGTCATGGCTATAGTAGCTTGCATTACACGCCTGTCCCTGAACTATCTTATTCCTCCAGTGTTGGACACTTGATTGCATAATCCTCTATTCTCCATTTACTTCTGTGTAGAGGGTTGACAGTGGGCATCTTCCATGTAGATGGTGGCATGTCTGTGATTGACTGTGGTGTGTGATGGAGCTGTGAGTACATGCATGAGTTCATGTAGGAGGCAGACGGTGATGTTATTATGTTCCATGGAGATATGCTGTTGTTGCCATCAGTAGGCAATATGCACATGCTCACCACTGCTGAGGAGAGGAGTGTGGTTGATGTGCATATCCCCCTGTACAGCTGGGGTGGACACGGTGGCGATGTTCAACCTAACCTGTGTGATTCAGGTTGCCTATATCCATGACATGTGTATGAGGTGTTCTTTACCCCCAGTACAGGGTCAATTGTGTTTCTTCCTCTGAGACTTGCAACATATCTGGAGAAATTATCCTTGCAATTGTCCTTGGTGTGGATATGTCTGATTTATAGTCATAATCAGCCTTACAGGAAGTCACCTGTGAACTTACATGCTTGCTCAGATATAGGTGGACTTGCTTCCAAGTGGTTGCCTGCACCTATGTGTCCCTGTACAGCCAAGGTAGCAACCTATTATGTGGTTTGTGTATTGCTGATGTCCACCAAAGGGTATAACTCTACCTTGGTGGAGGCTTAATATAGAGGTCAGGTACTGCTGGGTCCATATACCTATAGTGGATATAAAGGGCACACACCCCTGATACACTGACTGGTATTTGTGGAATTGGAACATGACAACACAATAACTCATTTCACAAAAATTCTCACCTGTAGTGTGTCCTATAGCCTGTACAATTCAATTGAAAACATAATAATCTGGTCGTTGAAAACATATGTAAATAATACTCAAGTACTAAGCCAGTTGAATGAGTGTACACACCCTTAAACTGATATGTTGTGTATGCACCTCTTGAGATGGTTACAACATTCATCCGTCTTGGTCAGAACTCTAACATCATGGCACATTTTCACTTGGCAATAGTTGCTCACCTTCCTAGAAACACCTTTGATTGTATTTTTATGGAATTGTACAAGTTAGGGGTCACATTCAAGTTGAGAAACATTATGAAATTATCTTCTGTGGTCTGATTGCCATACAGCACACATACCTGGCATTCCAACACTTGTGGTATCCACTGTATATAGGAGTTGATATAGCTGGTAGTGGTAGGCATGGACAGAGAGTCATAACACAGGTGGACACTTCTTTGATTAATACCTGATAATCATGCCTACTCTAGTAACCATATCAGTGTCAGGGCAATGCAACAACCAGTAGCTATACACATTTATGTCAGTTGTATGCACTGATACTGATATTACACACATGTGCAACATGCACAACATATTTACCTGACTACTTGAAACCCATGTGATTAGTGTTGTGCTGTCCAGCTGAACATATGCATACATACATCTGCTCAGGGGATACCTGGTATACATTTCTGTTGTATGTTAATATGGCACATTGTATTTACAGTCTTGCTGCTCAATTATTCTTCTCAACCTGTTACAGCAGTACGTCTGGACATAAATGGGTGTCAAAAGGGACATCACTATTGATACTGTATTAATATAGCTGCACCATACATTAGTACATTGATTGCACAGTAGGGTTTGACATCACTTTGATAACCTGGAAGATGTCCAACAGTCATAAGTAGGATATTAGGTTACAATGTCATTGATCACAGACCTGCCAATGGTTTGGCTGACATAACACAGGTATATGTGTATGTGACTACAGATATCAGTCACATGTGCTTATTATCCAGCAGAACACTGTAAAGTTGAATGTTATTAATTCAATATATCACATGCAGTTCAACACATATCTCTGCAACAGTACTTTGCTATGCACATGCCCTCTATCAGTCTCTCAGCTTTACAAGGCAAACATGTGTCATACTCATAATCACAGGTAACATGGATGTGAAAAACATCCCATTAACTGGCCTAGCAGTGGCACAGTCACAACTGTTTGACAGAGACCCCTGTGGTTGTCATATATGAGCTGTCCTTTCCTAGCATGAGTCAGACAAGAGCTGTGATCCTACCTTGCAAACTCTCAGAGCATCTCATCTGGACAAAGCCTAAAACGATGGGGATAAATAGCGACAGACTTTAAATATTCCTGTTACAAACACAGGAAGTTCATAGAATGATACATTTTGCATTCCAGTGAATATTCTTAAGGATGTGGAGTCTTTAACTCAAGTGTTTGTCATTACTTGATGAGTTCAGTCATCAGCTATTTGCCAGAAAAGTACAGATTTCAGGAGGAACAGACAAAATATATGATGGTAAAATGTGGACATTCTGTGAAGATCTGTACAGTGGAGAGGTATGTCTGTGATACTTCCCACTGCAGAGATGGCCAGATGCTATGGCCATAGCAGCTGTTTAGCAGGACATTAGTGCAGCAAGTCTTGTTGGGACATATATTACTCCAAATCATATTTCCCATTATTACAGATCAAGTACTACATTCAATTACTTGCTTACATGTTCCACTCACCTTTTTTTCTTTTTTTCTCTTTTCTCTTTTCCACTTTATGTTTCATTTATTTATCTTTCTCTCTGTGTGCACTACAGGGACGGAGCTGGATTGAATAGGTGGCAAAATGTCTTTTGTAGGTGATGCTCATGACCAGGTGATGGCATGTGCACCTACTGGGGTTCCCCACTTGCTAATTGCATGCAGAGCAGCTGTGTAGTTCTTCCAACAGCCAATGTCATGGAAATGCACTCCTATAAATGAGTACTCCATGTGGGTGTTGGCCCTTTCCCTTATTTGTGAGGAAGACATCCTGGAGTTGTGTGAGCTACTACCACTTACAACAAGACTTGTGGAGACAAGCCAACTAAATGGTGGAGAAGGTTCAAGACTTAGGGGCAGAATGTGAGTATTGCTGGTATATGTTTGAGCTACTGCTAGTTTAACAGGGTTTGTCTGCACATGCTACTTCTGCATGGGTTTCAGTCTGACAAAGTTCTGTCTCTGCATAGCTCTCAACTGTAGTACCATCCACATCATGGCCACAAGTTAGCCTGTTATGTATGGGCTGTTCCCCAGACAGATGTTGACCTTGGCAAATCAGTAGCATACTCTGGTGATTGTATTATGTAGATGGTAACATCCATTTGTTTTTCTGACTTTATATCCCTCAGAAAATATATGTTACAGCAAACCCTGTAAAACCAGAAACTTTCTCAGTGTATAACAATAATATTTCAAGTAAGTGTATTTGGACCTCTGTACACCAGCTATGTCAGGCTTTGTCCAGATGTCAAACAATAGTAGGTTGATAGGTATACTGGTCTATCATTATTTAGTGCTATAATTCCTGCTGAGGGGAATGGCTTGGAAACATATTAAAGTCTGTACATTCAAGAGGCTGGTGTATAGAGAATGCTCTTAGATGCCCTTGTAACATACTTTATGTGGGGGATAGTAACACATGTTTTAAAAATAGGCTGTTAGAACATGTGAGACTTATTACCGAAAAGAAATATGATAGTTCTTTAGCCATACATTTGAATAAATCTCACCATGGGGACAGTAGTAGGTCCCAAGGTACTGTTTTTGAAAAAGTCTGTTCCTTAGTTTGATGAAACATTCATAAAAGGACAATTGTTATGTACACACTCAGTGTATTAATAACTGTGATACTTTATCCCTTAAGGGGTTAAATGAGAAGTGTAATTAGAGGCTTTGTATTCAATTGTGTAATTAGGTATTAATTGTTTCTTGTGATTAAGGCACGCATTTCTGGTAATGTTTTACTCCTTGAAGGCTTTGGCCAAGACATCAGAGTATAATAAATATGTATGAATTACTGGCTGGTTGTATTTTTCATTGCTATGTTCAGACATTTTATTTGTTTTGCTAAGAGGTTGTTGTATGTCACGCATTTCTGGTAATGTTTTACTCCTTGAAGGCTTTGGCCAAGACATCAGAGTATAATAAATATGTATGAATTACTGGCTGGTTGTATTTTTCTTTGCTATGTTCAGACATTTTATTTGTTTTGCTAAGAGGTTGTTGTATGTCTGGCCATTGTGTATGGCCTATCAGGATTTTGTAGCAGTGTACCTGTGGGGAAGGGGGCAGATGTGAGTGTCATGGCAGCTTTTGTATCCAACTGTGCATGCTGCCCCAGTTGTGGGTGGTCCATCAGCACCATATGTTTATATGAGCATTTTGGGACATGTATGTATATATATATATATATATATATATATATATATATATATATATATATATATATATGTATATATATATATATATATATATATATATATATATATATATATATATATATATATATAGATATATATATATATATACATTTTCCCTACTGTTGAATGACTGTATTACACAATATATTTGAATAAACATCAGACATCTCTACAGCTCAGATGGCTTAGTGGTAAATTGCTGTGGCTGTGGTGTGCAGTGTCCTGAGTTCAAGGCTTGCAAGGGCTAATTATTTTGTTTCTGGGCAGAACAAGGGCTGTTGGATAAAGAGTGATTAAGGAATGTTTAAGCAGTAGTAAGCAGGTTTGGGTGGGTTTGCACGGCGGTAAGCAATGCTAACCTCAAGTTAACTATGTTGACAGACAGCCTTAAAAGTGCTTAATCTGTGTAGGCATTGCTTAGCACCACACAAACAGGCTTACTCCCACTTACTACTGCTTACTCCTGCTTCCCCCATACTAATTTCTTTAAAAGAAAAGAAAAAAGGTGTGGTAGGAAAGTGGTGAAAAGGGGGCACGAAGAGGGAAAAACAATAAGAAAGATAGCTAGGCATGTGCAAGATGGGTGTAGAGAATGTCCATAGCTGTCCATTTCATCTACAGTAACAGCTGTGCATATACACTGAATTTGGAAGTAAATTTGGACACTCAAACCCCTGAGAGAGAGAGAGAGGGTGAGGGCACCATAATGTGTTGTGAAGCCAAATAGACAGGATTAAATGTGTCCAGTGGGCACATGAAAAATGGACAGCTAGGTATGGGGTGACTTTTTTGGGGAACATATTGCCTTTTTTTTAAGGTGAGAGTGGGATGTTTGTGAAGGATCGTAGGTATATTTGGGGAAGAAGGCTGGGTAGAAAGACAGACAAGAAAGAAAAGACTGCATACAGTGTCGGTATATGACACATGTTCGGGGTAAAAACCTTGGACGGGGAGGGGTGGTTGGTAAATGGAGGCCCACAAGCCCACAAATGGATACAGTGGGACTGAGGTCCCCACCCATGGGCAGTCACCACTGCAGCTTCACAGCCCCAAAGGAGATTCTGCTGGGGGACGAGCAGGAGTGGCAGGCTGATCGTCTAATTGCACCATGCAGCCCTCAAGTTTGCATAGCAGATCTCCCTATTCCTTGCGTGGCTCGCTACATACCAGACTTCTGACCTGGCTTTGGGTTACAGGATCCTGTCTGCACCTGCACCCCGGGGGGAAGAGTCTCATCCCCTGAGGCAGTTCCACCAGAAGGTAGTGCAGGACCAGTGGACGAGGAGTTCCCAGGGTGGGTCCCAGATGTGCTGGGGCCCAGTGCCATGGTCAGATGAGTAGGGAGAGGCAGATCCACTGGGATCAGCTTTCCCTGATGTGCTATGATGTTGTTGTTTTACAACAGATGTTGGATAATAATGGTAAACACATTCCAAGATTAGTTATAACAGCATGCATGGCTATTCCCATTAACCCAAAACAATAGATTTTGAACATTTGCATAGCAAACAGAACACATGCGTATATGGAACCACAGTGGGCAGTACACCTGCATGCAGGTTACATTGAAAGCAACAGGCCACCAATGATACTATTTGAACAGTGAACATTAATTGGAATACATCTCAGCATTTGTAGACTTGGTAGAAAACATACCCATTAATTTATGTGTTTAGATTATTGGTGAAAATAAGCTGGGGGAGAGAGAGAGAGAGAGATGTCAGTTAACAAATATAGATTATTGCAGTGGTCACAGCTTTAATGATCATTGCTCTACTCATTACTCTACAGGTATTACAACAACTATGGTGCTGGATTGGCCAGTGGTATGTTTGTACACAGTATAATTACAGCCTTCTTATACATTATACTTTCTCTTACCTTTAAGACCAGTGGAGGGAATGTTTGTTAATACTACGTGACTGTTTCTACCCATATTCACATGGTCAGGGTTATATATGTGCACTCATTCTGTGTGTGTGTGTGTGTGTGTGTGTGTGTGTGTGTGTGTGTGTGTGTGTGTGTGTGTGTGTGTGTGTGTGTGTGTGTGTGTGTGTGTGTGTGTATGTGTGTGTGTGTGTGTGTGTGTGTGTGTGTGTGTGAGTGTGTGTGTGTGTGTGTGTGTGTGTATGTGTGTGTGTGTGTGTGTGTGTGTGTGTGTGTGTGTGTGTGTGTGTGTGTGTGTGTGTGTGTGTGTGTGTGTGTGTGTGTGCTACTGATATACTCTGCCTTGATTTCTATCGGTCACCCTGGTTGTTGGCAGCAGGGACCAGTAGCTGTGACAGCATGACACTTTTGAACATTTCTTGGGGGAGTCCACTTGGTGTATGTACTTATCTTGCTGTCATTTGCAGCCTTGGGGTTGGACTGTGGGTGTTGGACACAGTATTAATACAGGCTTCTTATAGCTACTTTATAGTTCTTTCACCTGGAAGATCTGTTGAGGGAATTTATGTTGACACTACCTGACAGTTTCTACACATATTCACAAAATCCTACTTGAAATTATGCATACAGCTTACTACCACTACTAAGATTCATACAGTGGCTGTTTCTGCTTGTTATAGCATTGGGATATCAAACAATGTTGGGACACCAGCTTACAGAAATCATTTATGAGCAGCAAGTGTGAACAATTTTTTATGTGAATGCCAGTGATATAAAAAGCTGCATGGAAATACAATGCTTGGCTAAAAGAGCATCAGCTAAGATGAGATAGTGCTTATGAATAATTCCTCTCTTTATCAAGGCATAATTATTAATATAAGCAAATATTTATGTTGAAAATAATTCCTCTAATAATCAAATGTCAGACAAATGCAAGTTAGCTAAAAGATTTTGCAGAGGTTTTTTTTAGAATTGTTAGCTCAGCTACTTGTTCAGAAAAATTAGAATGGACAGGTCTCAGCAGCCTGAAACAAGGGTCACACACTGACACACACTGATGTATTGCAACGGCAGGAATGGCTCTTCTATTAGAAGTTGCATAAAACATGTATTAGTCAGTACTTTTCTAATTCTATCAAAATATTCCTACACTATATGTGTAAAGAATGCAAATAATGTAAAATACATGATTTGTAAAATGTACATATATGCCATAAACATCAAAGAATCAGGAAATGTTTATTATTATATTTCATCCGTTATCTATAGAATGAATGACAGGAGCAGTTGTGCCTTGCATATACATGCTACAGACTTTATATGAAGTTTTTATTAAGCGTTTGTATTGTATTACTTTGTAAGTTGCAAATTTTCATTAATTCTGAATTATTCAACAGCAGCAGTAATGTAAACTGCAGCTGTAACAATAATAAATACTCTTTTTCATTAGGAATGTTATGATAAGACAATTAAGCAGTAAGGACATATGATGACAAAGCAAGCTGAAGCAAGAAATGATTACTCTGTACTTGTTACCAAAAAGGAAAACCTGTTGTGTAGCAATTTTACAAAAATATCTGCTATAACAGCACTTTTAAAATAACTTGCAATAGTTGCATGACCATCTTAGGACACAATGTATATCTAAAGAGGCAGGACCGCATTTGTCAAGAACTGTATAAAAGTCCTGTACTCATTGGTGTATGTTGTCAGTCAATCATCCAAATTAGCTAGTCAAGGAATAATAAAAACTGTACTGACCCTGGGATGCCTTGCTTTGCTGATCATTTATTTTTCTTGTTCTTCTACCTGCCTGTATTTTTTCCTCATAGGTGCAGTGCTTGCAGATACTTTTATACTGCTAAAAATACAACATGTTTGTGTTTCATCAGAATGAGCTATTGAGAAACTACTGTCACTTCCTTGAATGTTTTCTTTCTAATTATCTCTTTGCTATACAATCTGACCTTGGGATTACAACATTCTTTTATATACATTCCTATACATACTTTTTTGACATAGCACAGCGTGGAAAATGGGTCTATATTATATAAGCGAACACAATGAATTGCGAATGCTATATAATTGACACACAATCCCCGAAAACCCAAAATATCGAACACACGGATCAGTGATTTTTTTTCCCAGAGACTTTTCAGCCAGGAGGAAAAAGGACCTACTGGAATTCCCCGCAAACAGACCAAATCTTGGAAGACCCTCTGACTCAGTTTCCATTTGTGAGAGTCTGCACAGGCCCTGCTCAGCTTGTGTGCCCCACAGTTTTGCTCTTATGTGATGCAGGATACCTGTAAAGTCAGATTGTGGTGTAAAGCTATGTCAAATGTTAACATGGCCAGTCTTCAAAGGCGGTAAGACCTGTTCCTCTCTTGCTTGTTTATGTACCATATCGCTGTGGTGTTGTCTGCAAACACTTGAACATGTCCCAGGGAAAACAGAGGATTCAGAGAGATGAGAACATTTATAAGAGCTACCATCTCTTTTATGTTTATGTGTTTTCTTCTTTTTTGTTTCAAAAACCCTGCATGTTTATGCCCATAGATACTGCTACTCAGGCAAAGTCTAGGGCATCTGTTGCGTCTGACTGTGTTTGTAGTATGATGGGTGAATGGGAGACGTGCATTTTGAGAAATGTCATGACTCCGCCACATGATCTCCATTTTTTTTCAAACACTAAGACCAGAATTTGAAAAGCCAATGGGGTAGAAGCTGGTATCAAAGAGATATTAGATATGACTGTATATTTCTCATATGGAGTCTTGCAAGAGGTATCATGAGAGTCATGGATGCCATGAGACCCAGAATTCTGAGGAATCACCCTGCCGAGATGGAAGTCTGAGTGAAAAATCCCATGAAAAATCCAAGAAATACATCTAAGTATAGATGTACTTTTTCATGTGGAAGAAACACTCTTTGTACTGAGGTGTACAGCAAGCACACTAGAAAAATAATCCTGTAAGAAGGAGTCAAAAAATACTTCTGCATATTCTCTTCAGATTTCAGCCTATGTAGGAGACCCATTATCCAAGACAAAGACATTTTGGGAAAAAGAATCTTTGCAAAGATAAGCAAGTCATCTAAATAAGGAAAACATTTGGACACCCTGCATTCTGCATGGCCTGTCACAGGAGGCAGACACTTTGTAAACACTCTTGGAGCAGTGGATAGCCAAAGGGTAAGGCAGAGAACTGATAATGTGTTTCAGACATACAAAACCTTAAGAAACTCCCGAAATCTGGATGGCTAGGAATATGATGATATACATCTATTAAATCTAAGGTCACTAAGAAACTCAAATGTGGAAGGACAGGTAACAGAGAAAAGGGGGGGGCTTGTGTTAGGAACTGTGTGAGAGTTTTTAGGTTATAGGTTAGGTTATGGTAGGGCTATACAGTGAAACTCTGTCTGCCCATAGTACTTCCTGACTGTAAACCCATGAATGAATAGTCACAAAACTGCTTGTAAACCACAATACAAAGGTAAATTAGCCAGATATATGAGTCCTGTCTCTGGATAACCTGGGTGTATCTGTACAACTGAGCGGTATGGCTCCAGCAGGATATGGCCATTCTGTGAAGTTGAGAAAAGAACAAGGAGGGGATCCCCAGGCAGCATACTAACCATTTAAACAGAACCAGCAGTCCCTAGTCTGTAGCTATCCCTCTAAATGGCAGGTGTGTGCCAGAATGTGTAGTCTAAATGCCTAAGATTATTGGTCTCAGCTTCATTAATCCTGTATTTCTCTGGTAAATAACTATGAGCAAAGAATGACGACTGTCAACAGTTGATGACACGATACATCACAGTGCAAAACAGTACATAAGTCAGAAAATCAATGCTACAACCAAACATTTCACAGAAGCAGCACAAAAAGCAATATTTACAGTATCCCCTGTATGTTATGCCCATTGTGTCTCCATATTGGCAACCTATCTATAGATATCCTGCATAAACAGCTTGCTAGGTGTAGCTGTAGCATACAAAACCCTGAACTGGAGTCCAACCCTCCCTGGAATGGATACACACATTCAATATAAAAGGTCATACTGGGCATGCTCCTACACTTAGAGAAATGAAGCCCATGTCTCACAACACAGTGGACTACAGGTATCGGTTATTTGCAGCTGTCTGTGCACACACAGCAAATTGTACACCATTGATACTTCACACATACACATTGGATAGGAATACTCACATATATCTAAGGCAAACATAATATAATATGTCAAACATACACACACACAGACACGTGGGGAAGAGAAAGACAGACAGTGACAGAAAGAATCCTATTATGAGGCCTTTCCCACCCAATACATATCCCATTGGGCTGTATCAAATGATGTGCTGATGTCATTCACTGTAGAAATACCTTTGCTTAGCCCTCAGCCCTATAGTCTCAGTGTTGCTTGTGATAACTATATAACACTACAGTAGAAATAAGTATCCATGTAGCAGTTGTAATCTCAGTCCTGTCAAATGAAAGTTGTGTGTGAGTGTGTGTGCGTGTGTGTGTGTGTGTGTGTGTGTGTGTGTGTGTGTGTGTGTGTGTGTGTGTGTGTGTGTTTCTAGATGAATGCGGTTGAGGCCATTCCCACTCACTAAACTTCCCTTACCCCTCTTTCAGCACTGCTTCTGATGTCACTCACCTTCAAAGATACCATTGGACAACTCTTCAATATATAAGCTCTGTGGCACTTGTTATAACTGTATAACACTATAGTTTAGTTAGATAGGAGTTCTAATCCTAGTTTTGGCAACTGCAAAAATGTGTGTGTGTGTGTGTGTGTGTGTGTGTGTGTGTGTGTGTGTGTGTGTGTGTGTGTGTGTGTGTGTGTGTGTGTGAAGACCTGCTTTTGTGGTCATTCACACTTACTACACTTTCCTTACCCCTCCTTTAGCACTGCTACTGATGTCACTCACCTTCAAAGATACCTTTGGACAGTTTTCTAACATGTAAGCTCTGTGGTTCATGTGATAAATGTGGAACAATGTAGTAGCAATAACTATATAGGTAGGCGTTCATAGGTAGGTATTAGGCTATCAGCCCAAGGGTGTAAGTAAGCCTAGCCAAGAAGGCTCCCTGGTTTACACCACACAAGAAAGTTAATTTCCTGTGCCTCTGTCAAGCAGAGCCACAGAGATGATCCCTGGGGTATATTTCCTATTTCCCATCCACTCATCAAGATTTTTTTTTGAAAAGTGCTAATGAGGAACTTTGCTTGATATAGATGGGTAGCTTGTTCCAGAGTATAAGTTTCTGGGACAGGAATCTATCCCTCCAGCATGTCCTGTTTATTGTGGTGACAAGGTTTAGGACCCTAGAGCATGTAGCTCGGAGGTATTGGGATTTCTTTAGGTGTAGCATGTCCAATAGCTCTGGGTTTAATCTCATCAGAGTAGGCGATATGCTACACAGTAAATCTGCAGTTTTTTGAGATGGTCAGTGTAGAGCATCTGTTTGAGGCCAGTAATCCTCTTTATGAGGTACTTCTGTGGCCTTTCCAGCTGCTGCAGATGTCTTGCGAGGTACATTCCAAAAGGTTGTTGTACTCTTTAATGGGTTTAATGAGTGCCGAGAAGAGGGGAACAATTACCTCTTTTTTCCTGAATGAGAACTTTTTTGTGATGAGGTGTGCCACGTAGAAGGACTTCCTGACTACTGTGGTGATATGATTATCAAAGGAGAGACTACTGTCCACCTGGGTCCCAAGGTCTCTTATCACACATTCAGCGAAAAGTAGACTGCCGTTTATGTGGTAGTTCATGGGTACAGAGTTTTTACCAAAGGGGATGACAATGCACTTTTTGGCATTGAGCTTGAGGCCATGCCTCTGACACCAGGCATCTGTCTCAGTGAGGCCCTTCTGTAGGATGTCCACATCATTTGGGGACGTGACTATGGCTCCTATTTTGCAATCATCTGTGAACTTCATTAGCCAGAGGCCTTCTGTGTTAGCCTGTACTTCAGAGAAGTAGATACCAAACAGGAGAGGTCCCAGGACTGAACCCTGTGGTACTCCACTTGTCACTGGTTTGAAGTCAGATTTGGAGTCTGCAACTTTTACAGTGTTGATTTTGTCAGTGAGCCAGTTGGCAACCCATCTTGTGGCACAGGGATTTATACCTAGTTTTGTGAGTTTAGCTATAATTCTGGAATGGGGGCTGGTGTTGAAAGCCGTGGCGAGGTTAAGATAGGCTGTGTGAACCATCTTACCCTCGTCTATGGCTTTGGTGACTGCCTCAAAGAAGTTGATCAGGTTCAGAAGGCATGATCTGCTTTTCACAAACTCGAACTGGGTGGGGTGCAGAGTTTGGAGGTTACCAATGTCTTTGTTTATGAGTTCCATGATGATACGTTCCATTGCCTTGCAGACCAGGCTCGTCAGGCTAATAGGGAGATAGTTCCCGGGATCAATGGTGGCTCCCCCTTTGTGGAGTGGGATAACTGTTGCTGTGCACCATTCAGTGGGCACAAATCCTGACGTCAGACTATAATTGAACATGGTGCTTAGTTGGGAAGACAGTTCATTCTGAAGTTCGTGTAAGATGCAGCCCGGGATGTTGTCTGGTCCCATGGATGCTGTGTTTTTGGTTTTAGAGAGTGCAGCTTTTACCTGCATAGATGTGAATACAGGGAGCCTACATTCTTCCTGTGTAGATATGGGCCCTTTAGGGGATATGAGGGGGGTAAAGTTAGCACTGAACCTATCTGCCAGGATGCTGGCAATATCAGTTGGTTGTGTAATTTTCATGCCGTTGTGCTGTAACTCAGAGCAGATCTGGGTGTTGCCATTGAGACTATTGACATAACTGTAGAATGCTTTGTGGATGCCCTTAGAATCAGTGGCAATTTTGTTTTTGTAGCTAGCTTTGGAGGATCTAATTCCTGGAAACTGCTTGTGTGTGTACATATATATGTCCGTACCATAAACCTTTTGGCCCCATTTACACCCAGTGCACTTCTCAGTGCCTGACTTTAGCAGTCCTGCACATATCATTCACCTTAGAAGTACCTGTTGGCAACCTTAAACCATGTAAGCTCAGTGGTGTTTTTGGTAAATGCATAACACAATAGTCTAAAAACACAGTTAGATAGAGGTTTGAACCTCACTCCTGGAAAATGTGTGCGTAGGGTAAATTTTTTTGTGAAATCTTTCATCCACTGCATCACCTAATGCCTGTGTTTACAAGGTGTTTACAATGGATGGAGATGTTCCTCACTTTAAAAGTACCTTGGGACAACATCCATCCTATAAGCTCTGTGGCATGTGCAATAAATGCGTAACATTGTAGTAGCAATACATAGCTAGGTAGCGATCCGAAACACAGTACTGGCAAGTGTGTGTGTGTGTGTGTGTGTGTGTGTGTGTGTGTGTGTGTGTGTGTGTGTGTGTGTGTTTGTGTGTGTGTGTGTGCGTGTGTGTGTGTGTGTGTGTGTGTGTGTGTGTGTGTGTGTGTGTGTGTGTGTGTGTGTGTGTGTGTGTGTGTGTGTGTCTGTCATCAGTATCCTGTGTGGGTGTTGGTGTGATTGTGTAATAACAGGATCCATTGGTGGAGGGTTTTGCTAAATTATTATATTGAGGACCTAGTATATGTCCCAATGTCCACATTACGAGGCCAATAGTTGTCAAACACCATAGAGGTTAGTGTAGACAATCCACAGCTCTAAATGTCTAGTGTGATGTGCAATGACTATGTGACAGTATGGATTAGTGAACAATATAGGCAACTGTTCTAATACTGAGAGACTACTCTCCACCCATGAATCATACACAAACACAGTTGGCTAGGCAGCAACTACTATATCCGTAGTTCTCCTGCAAATTGCCTCACAGATAGTACCCATGATGTGACTGCAGTGGACTACATGCCTGTTGACCACAACATTGCCACTGACATCAGAAAGTACTTTGATGTGTTACATCCCCTGACTGTGTGTTATCCAGCAAGTAAAAGGACATGGCTCCCTGTTCCATCTCCTCAGTAGCCCAATCGATGTGTACAGTGGCCCTTTTGCCATGTTTCACACTGGACACCTGCAACAACTGTAGAGTCTGCAAATGTACCCCACAAAAGGAATACCATGCCTTATATACAAGCCCTGTATGGACAGACACCAATAACTCCAATGAATCCCTATATCATACTGTCTATGTAGGTGCAATCACTACCTCAGTTACATAGCCAGGTTGCACCAAATAAGGATAGGAATGCTACTTCTGAAGACACCAATCTGTCACAAAACATGCCCCAGAGACCTCACTCACACTTCCACACTTCAAAGAACATGCATGTGGGACATGTGCACAACCAAGACACTGTCCATGTTATGGAATATAAATCACATACATGTGAAGCAGTGCACATCACTGGCAACCCACAATAGAAATCTGGATGAGTGGATGGAGAGTACCGTGCCTACCCCTAGGGATCACTCCAGTGACTATACTCCTGAGCCACACTAGGGACTATTTTCATGTGGCCCGATGCCAGGGTATTCCCTTGGGCTAGCCTTGTAGAGCCTTCAGGCCCATTTACCTCCTACACACCTATGAAGCAATGAATCTATGGAACTCAGTGGCTGTGGTTATTAACAATCGGAGTTGTATCGGAGTTGTATCCAAACCACAACATGTACCATTCTCCATTCTACAACAGATGTTGTAAATCAACATATACCTATGTACAACCCTCAGCCTTACAATTTGTGAGGCATATGCAATCACTGCATTACAGACCAGGGATTTCCATGCACATACTGTACCCTGCCTATGACATGGTGGATGTGTTACCACACTACCATACCCCATGGTCTTGCTGCAGGGACAAATTTTTTATTTTATTTATTTATTTTTATTTATGATTTGTTGACCGGGAAAGTCCGACTAGGTTCCACAGAGCCTGTTTTCAGCGGAGGCCCGGGGAGAAATTCTCCAGATGCATGTCTTTGGAATGTGGGAGGAAACCGGAGTACCCGGAGGAAACCCACGCAAGAATCGAACCGGTGAACCTCTTGCTGTGAGGTGACAACGTTAACCGCTGCACCACTGCGCCGCCCATGGTGCGCACATCCAGGTGACACACAGACACCTAGAATGGAAATGGGATACAGCATGTGAGAACACATTCAGTCAGCACATCACTTGTGGGTGGAGAGATGGGTAAAGCTGGCACTGAATGTGTTGCCAAGACTGTGGCTAATATCTGTTGTCACAGGATAGGTATTAGTATTGTGCAGTAACTCACAGCACTTGTGTTTAATGCTGTGGAGGTTGTTGATGTAACTATCAAAGGCTTGTTGAGAATGTCAGTGTCTGCTGCATTTCTGCTGTCACAGATGCCTGTAGGGGATTCCTTGAGGGATCCAAAATTGTGTTTGAGGCTAATAAGGGAGTTCAACAGTCATGGGACACCACCTTTCTCTGCAACAGTGTCCTCCTTATGATGTACACTTTAGTAATGATGTACACTTTAGTAATGGCAAGGGACCATCAAATTGTCTCCCAGTGGCAGTGTCTGGGTTTTGTTGGTTCTGGCTAGTACCATTCATTCATGTGCCTGTTTGTACAGTGCCTGTGTGTATGATTCCACAGTCATGCAGCTATTTCCCATCACCATGGGTGCAGTGAAGACATCTACCCCGTTTTCATGGCTGCAAAGTCAGCTTTGGATAGGTTTTGCAAGGTGTTTACCATTGTTGGGGGTGGGGGGTGGCTGACATGCCGAGTTCCAAGTTGATTACAGCCTGTGTGAATCTCACCATACAGGTATTGACATCTGTGGATGAGCAACAGTCCCATATTTAAGTAGTCAACACAGGTCAAGGTTGTTGCATCCTCTACCAGTGGTCAGTATGAGCTGGTCCAGGGCAATGGAAATGATGAATCCCAGAGGTTTTGGGCCACTGTACTGGCGCTTGGCTACTTTCCCCAGGTGATGGAGGGGCAACTGAAGACTCATACTATGTCAGTGTTGTGTTGGCCAATCATAAATGGCAGGGTGCTGAGGAATGTGCATTGACAGTATAGGGACATAGATGTGGACCCATACCAGGCTATGGTCTGGATTGTACTATTACCCGAAGGTAGTTGTACCAGAAGTATCGCCAATGCATTATGATGGGATACTAGTCTGGAGGTGTTCCTAGCCATAATGAATATGGAGACAACATCACCTGTGGAGGTGTGTTTTGGTCCATGTTTGGAGGCTGACAGCTGTGGAATGCATCATAGCCTAATACTGCAGGTCTGCTGTCTGCTGCTGTGAACCACCTCTCCATTACAGCAGACATGTGTCCTCCACTCCAATGACTGATATGAGTGACTGCAATCTAACAGATGTCTACTGTTGAGCAGCAGGACCTTCTATTGTATACATGTGTAGCTGTTATGGTGGTAATAACATTAGGAACACTGCCTAATAAGGCATCATAAGGGTGGCAAGACACTTAACCAGTACCTGGAAACTCAGCGGTGACAGATGTAGGACATCTGTGGCAGGCCATTGGGTTCTGTCAATCATGTCATCCCAAACAGAGAGGTACTGGACCCCCTGAGAATGACATTAACATGTAAGCCAATGTTGCAGTCAATCATCTATTGATAGTACTGCAGCATAATTCTCGGTGACAGCGGTACATTTCCCAGGGCTACTGTCACACCTGCCTTGACCACATAATTAGAGAGTTAAACCATATCTCTTGTCATGTAGTCCACGGAGGTGTGTCCCAAGTCATTCACACCCACATGGATACAGAGTGATACTCATAGTTGTGGAGTGCCATGACGTGTTGTGCCATGTGTTGGATGCTGGCATGTGATAGATATTTGGCTGTCACCTACTCCATATTCAATTTAGTGAGTGGGATATGTGCATGCCTCAGTATTGAGTTACCCATGATCACTGCATTGTGCAAGGTGGTTAGCCTTAGGAGCTTAAGTTGAGGGGCACACTGTTTAGGTTAAATATGTATCCCTTGGCATGTGCCATGTCACAGTGTCTGAGTGGGTGTCTGTCTTACAGGTATGTGCTGTTTGGGTAAATGTCCATTGAGTGTCTCTGGGAAGGTGGGTATGTGGCTTTTCACTGTATGTCATGGCTGTCAAAGTGGGTGCCATGGTGAGCTACGTGTTCCTCATGGTGTGGTGCAGGTGTTGAACTTATGCACTTCACCTGCTAGTCCAGTCTTTGCTGGAGAGTGCATATGTACCCATTGTGTGATATATGGGTAACCCTCACAGGTCTGAGTGTTTGGAGTTTAGAGGGGAGGATTGTCTGTGTACATGAGGCAGTTGCAAAAGTGCCTCAGAATGGACAACTGGAAAGCACAGATAACTGCCCAAACATGCTAGGAGGGGTGGACATAACTTGTAAGTACTGGGGCTACATCTGTGAAGAACGAGTATTGCTGATGGCCCCCAGGTGTGCCACACTTCTTGCTACAATAACCTGTGAAGTGCCAAGCCATAATACTAGTTGAAGTGCAAGACAGGAAGAACTAGCATGATGTACGGTTGGAACAGAAAACAGACTGTCTGCCACCTGTAATACTTTACCACAACTGTGCAGTTATCAGCAGCTTTGGTGATATAAAAATTCAGTAAGCTCTGTAGTGCATGTGGTAACTGTGTAACACTATAGTAGACATATTTAGATTGGAAAGAGTTCTAAACCCCAATGATGGCATGTATGTGTGTGTAAATCATGTACCAGCTGGCTTAGACAATTTTTGAACTGTGCACTACCCATTACACTTCCCTTCACTTCAATTTAGTAGTCCTGTTGATGTCATCCACCTTAAAAGTACCTTTGGAAGAGGTGGGAATGTGCAAGCTCTGTGGTGCATCTGATAACCACATAGCACTTTAGTAGGAATACCTAGATTGGCAGGAGTTCTAATCCCAATACTGGCAAGTGTATGTATGTGTGAGTGAATCTTGTACTGTCTGGCTTATACCATTTTTGACCTGTGTACTACCCTTTACACTTCCCTTCACTCCAATTTAGTAGTCCTGTTTATGTCATCCACCTTAGAAGTACCTTTGGAATAGATGGAAATGTGCAAGCTCTGTGGTGCATCTGATAACTGTGTGGCACTATAGCAGGAATACCTAGATTGGCAGGAGTTATAATCTCAATGCTGGCAAGTGTATGTATGCATGAGTGAATCTTGTACTGTCTGGCTTATACCATTTTTGACCTGTGTACTACCCTTTACACTTCCTGTCACTCCAGTTTAGTAGTCCTGTTTATGTCATCCACCTTAGAAGTACCTTTGGAATAGATGGAAATGTGCAAGCTCTGTGGTGCATCTGATAACTGTGTGGCACTATAGCAGGAATACCTAGATTGGCAGGAGTTATAATCTCAATGCTGGCAAGTGTATGTATGCATGAGTGAATCTTGTACTGTCTGGCTTATACCATTTTTGACCTGTGTACTACCCTTTACACTTCCTGTCACTCCAGTTTAGTAGTCCTGTCGATGTCATCAACCTTAGAAGTACCTTCGGAAGAGGTGGAAATGTGCAAGCTCTGTAGTGCATCTGATAACTGTGTAGCACTGTAGTTGGAATGTCTAGATTGGCAGGAGTTCTAATCCCAATACTGGCAAGTGTGTGCGTGTAAATCTTGTACTGTCTGGCTTATACCATTTTTGACCTGTGTTCTACCATTTACAATTCCCTTCACTCCAATTTAGTAGTCCTGTTGATGTCATCCTCCTTAGAAGTACCTTTGGAAGATGTGGAAATGCATAAGCTCTGTGGTGCATCTGATAACTGCATAGCACTATAGTAGGAATGCCTAGACAGACAGGAGTTCTAACCCTAATGGTTGCAACTATTTGTGTGTGTGTAAAGATTGTACCTTGTGTGGCTTATACCATTTTGATGTGTATACCATACACAGCTGGTGACCACCTCCTGCTGCCATTACTTTATAAAGTGTGGTAACATCATCTGCCTCACATGCAGCAGGTTAAACCATTGTACAGTCCTCTGTACAGATATGTCTGGAATATCCATATGTTTGCAACCTATACATGGTCGGAAGTGGTCTGTGTGCCTTAACAATGCCCATGTATATGATAATAAAGCAAAACAGGCCATAGTGAGTGTACTGACACATATGGCAGCATGAGGTAGCATACCTGACTGAAACATCATGCTGTTATGATGTCTGCTGCCCTCGCAGGTGGCCAGCCTTGTAGGTGCAATACATGAGTCCAGATACTTGGTTTTACATGTGAACTGTTCCTGTTATGGGTCACATTAAATACTGGAAGAGGTATAGACTGTCATATTGTGGTCCTAATTAGAATGTAACAGGAGCACCTTGCATCTTAAGAGGTGTGTGTACACAATTTATATCCACTGTATAGCACTAATGTGTCACGCCTGACCATATCTTAGGTCATCTGTCCTGCCCATTTTGATGGCCTCTTTCCATATGTCTTGGCACTGACAAGTTGTGAGGTATGCTACAAGAATGTTGAATTCACATCAGATAGGCCCCAGTGCTGACCACTGTGATGCAATACAGTTAACCCTATCACAAGTGAATATGCACAACGGGAAATATATCTATTACATTAAGCAGTATGGCTATAACTGATGGTTGTGAGCATGGTAAATTGCATGTGCTTCACATGCCTGGAGTATTGCCAGGCAACAACAGAACAATTTCATACTCACCAGCTTCAGGCTGCTGTCCCATATGCAGACCAGAGGGTCCTAGGTAGTTGTGAGAGGGAGCTATTATCAGTAAATTCACATGTGGCCTTGGTACAGGATGGATGCAGCATGTGTGCACATCTACAGTACTAACCACAATAATACACAATGTTCTGTCCTCACCATAGATGTGCACCTCTGTGCATTGGAAAACCCCATCCACAACTGCAGTCGGAACTGACACATGCATCTAGATACAATACAGATACATGTATGTCTGATACATTAGTGTACTAATCCCCACTGGGCCCTTACCTGCACGCTCCTTGTCCAGTGTGTGTGTGTGAAACCCACCTCCACAATGCTTCCCTCAATGTCATGGCTTGTGCATTGGGCATGTTCCCTAAGTTTGCTGATGAGCTCCTCAGTGGGTGTCAGTAAGGATTTGACAGCTGGCTCCCCACCTGTGGCTAGCTGGTTCCTTGCTACAGCAGTAGCCCATTGACAGACATGGTGGATGAGGTTGGTGGCCTGATGCTGCACATACTCATAAGTTTTGTTGTGCAGGCTAGCATCATTTACCCTGTGGACCACACTGTTCCACAGGGTGGTCCTCCCCCACACATCTTCTGCTCTCCGTCCAAATAACAGGGCATAATGTCCAATTATATATTGGGTGATGATGTCAGTTTCCCCAAAAGAGAATGCTGAGATCCGAGCACTCTGCATGTTAATTGGAAGACACAAACAGGAAAAAGGTCAGAGGACTTCAGACTGTTGCAAAATGCACATCAGCAGTGGTTATTACTTGCAAATAATCCACACAACACCAAAACGCTCCATGCTGTCATGGCTATAGCAGCTTGCATTACACGCCTGTCCCTGAACTATCTTATTCCCCCAGTGTTGGACACTTGATTGCATAATCCTCTATTCTCTATTTACTTCTGTGTAGAGGGTTGACAGTGGGCATCTTCCATGTAGATGGTGGCATGTCTGGGATTGACTGTGGTGTGTGATGGAGCTGTGAGTACATGCATGAGTTCATGTAGGAGGCAGACGGTGATGTTATTATGTTCCATGGAGATATGCTATTGTTGCCTTCAGTAGGCAATATGCACATGCTCACCACTGCTGAGGAGAGGAGTGTGGTTGATGTGCATATCCCCCTGTACAGCTGGGGTGGACAGGGTGGCGATGTTCAACCTAACCTGTGTGATTCAGGTTGCCTATATCCATGACATGTGTATGAGGTGTTCTTTACCCCCAGTACAGGGTCAATTGTGTTTCTTCCTCTGAGCCTTACAACATATCTGGAGAAATTATCCTTGCAATTGTCCTTGGTGTGGATATGTCTGATTTATAGCCATAATCAGCCTTACAGGAAGTCACCTGTGAACTTACATGCTTGCTCAGATATAGGTGGACTTGCTTCCAAGTGGTTGCCTGCACCTATGTGTCCCTGTACAGCCAAGGTAGCAACCTATTATGTGGTTTGTGTATTGCTGATGTCCACCAAAGGGTATTACTCTACCTTGGTGGAGGCTTAATATAGAGGTCAGGTACTGCTGGGTCCATATACCTATAGTGGATATAAAGGGCACACACCCCTGATACACTGACTGGTATTTGTGGAATTGGAACATGACAACACAATAACTCATTTCACAAAAATTCTCATCTGTAGTGTGTCCTGTAGCCTGTACAATTCAATTGAAAACATAATAATCTGGTCTTTGAAAACATATGTAAATAATACTCAAGTACTAAGCCAGTTGAATGAGTGTACACACCCTTAAACTGATATGTTGTGTATGCACCTCTTGCGATGGTTACAACATTCATCCGTCTTGGTCAGAACTCTAACATCATGGCACATCTTCACTTAGCAATAGTTGCTCACCTTCCTAGAAACACCTTTGATTGTATTTTTATGGAATTGTACAAGTTAGGGGTCACATTCAAGATGAGAAACATTATGAAATGAACTTCTGTGGTCTGATTGCCATACAGCACACATACCTGGCATTCCAACACTTGTGGTATCCACTGTATATAGGAGTTGATATAGCTGGTAGTGGTAGGCATGGACAGAGAGTCATAGCACAGGTGGACACTTCTTTGATTAATACCTGATAATCATGCCTACTCTAGTAACCATATCAGTGTCAGGGCAATGCAACAACCAGTAGCTATACACATTTATGTCAGTTGTATGCACTGATACTGATAGTACACACATGTGAAACATGCACAACATATTTACCTGACTACTTGAAACCCATGTGATTAGTGTTGTGCTGTCCAGCTGAACATATGCATACATACATCTGCTCAGGGGATACCTGGTATACATTTCTGTTGTATGTTAATATGGCACATTGTATTTACAGTCTTGCTGCTCAATTATACTTCTCAACCTGTTACAGCAGTACGTCTGGACATAAATGGGTGTCAAAAGGGACATCACTATTGATACTGTATTAATATAGCTGCACCATACATTAGTACGTTGATTGCACAGTATGGTTTGACATCACTTTGATAACCTGGAAGATGTCCAACAGTCATAAGTGGGATATTAGGTTACAATGTCATTGATCACAGACCTGCCAATGGTTTGGCTGACATAACACAGGTATATGTGTATGTGACTACAGATATCAGTCACATGTGCTTATTATCCAGCAGAACACTGTAAAGTTGAATGTTATTAATTCAATATATCACATGCAGTTCAACACATATCTCTGCAACAGTACTTTGCTATGCACATGCCCTCTATCAGTCTCTCAGCTTTACAAGGCAAACATGTGTCATACTCATAATCACAGGTAACATGGATGTGAAAAACATCCCATTAACTGGCCTAGCAGTGGCACAGTCACAACTGTTTGACAGAGACCCCTGTGGTTGTCATATATGAGCTGTCCTTTCCTAGCATGAGTCGGACAAGAGCTGTGATCCTACCTTGCAAACTCTCAGAGCATCTCATCTGGACAAAGCCTAAAACGATGGGGATAAATAGCGACAGACTTTAAATATTCCTGTTACAAACACAGGAAATTCATAGAATGATACATTTTGCATTCCAGTGAATATTCTTAAGGATGTGGAGTCTTTAACTCAAGTGTTTGTCATTACTTGATGAGTTCAGTCATCAGCTATTTGCCAGAAAAGTACAGATTTCAGGAGGAACAGACAAAATATATGATGGTAAAATGTGGACATTCTGTGAAGATCTGTACAGTGGAGAGGTATGTCTGTGATACTTCCCACTGCAGAGATGGCCAGATGCTATGGCCATAGCAGCTGTTTAGCAGGACATTAGTGCAGCAAGTCTTGTTGGGACATATATTCCTCCAAATCATATTCCCCATTATTACAGATCAAGTACTACATTCAATTACTTGCTTACATGTTCCACTCACCTTTTTTTTCTTTTTTTCTCTTTTCTCTTTTCCACTTTATGTTTCATTTATTTCTCTTTCTCTCTGTGTGCACTACAGGGACAGAGCTGGATTGAATAGGTGGCAAAATGTCTTTTGTAGGTGATGCTCATGACCAGGTGATGGCATGTGCACCTACTGGGGTTCCCCACTTGCTAATAGCATGCAGAGCAGCTGTGTAGTTTTTCCAACAGCCAATGTCATGGAAATGCACTCCTATAAATGAGTACTCCATGTGGGTGTTGGCCCTTTCCCTTATTTGTGAGGAAGACATCCTGGAGTTGTGTGAGCTACTACCACTTACAACAAGACTTGTGGAGACAAGCCAACTAAATGGTGGAGAAGGTTCAAGACTTAGGGGCAGAATGTGAGTATTGCTGGTATATGTTTGAGCTAATGCTAGTTTAACAGGGTTTGTCTGCACATGCTACTTCTGCATGGGTTTCAGTCTGACAAAGTTCTGTCTCTGCATAGCTCTCAACTGTAGTACCATCCACATCATGGCCACAAGTTAGCCTGTTATGTATGGGCTGTTCCCCAGACAGATGTTGACCTTGGCAAATCAGTAGCATACTCTGGTGACTGTATTATGTAGATGGTAACATCCATTTGTTTTTCTGACTTTATATCCCTCAGAAAATATATGTTACAGCAAACCCTGTAAAACCAGCAACTTTCTCAGTGTATAACAATAATATTTCAAGTATATTGTAAGTGTATTTGGACCTCTGTACACCAGCTATGTCAGGCTTTGTCCAGATGTCAAACAATAGTAGGTTGATAGGTATACTGGTCTATCATTATTTAGTGCTATAATTCCTGCTGAGGGGAATGGCTTGGAAACATATTGAAGTCTGTACATTCAAGAGGCTGGTGTATAGAGAATGCTCTTAGATGCCCTTGTAACATACTTTATGTGGGGGATAGTAACACGTGTTTTAAAAATAGGCTGTTAGAACATGTGAGACTTATTACCGAAAAGAAATATGATAGTTCTTTAGTCATACATTTGAATAAATCTCACCATGGGGACAGTAGTAGGTCCCAAGGTACTGTTTTTGAAAAAGTCTGTTCCTTAGTTTGATGAAACATTCATAAAAGGACAATTGTTATGTACACACTCAATGTATTAATAACTGTAATACTTTATCCCTTAAGGGGTATAATGAGAAGTGTAATTAGAGGCTTTGTATTCAATTGTGTAATTAGGTATTAATTGTTTCTTGTGATTAAGGCACGCATTTCTGGTAATGTTTTACTCCTTGAAGGCTTTGGCCAAGACATCAGAGTATAATAAATATGTATGAATTAATGGCTGGTTGTATTTTTCTTTGCTATGTTCAGACATTTTATTTGTTTTGCTAAGAGGTTGTTGTATGTCTGGCCATTGTGTATGGCCTATCAGGATTTTGTAGCAGTGTACCTGTGGGGAAGGGGGCAGATGTGAGGTCCCCACCCATGGGCAGTCACCACTGCAGCTTCACAGCCCCAAAGGAGATTCTGCTGGGGGACGAGCAGGAGTGGCAGGCTGATCGTCTAATTGCACCATGCAGCCCTCAAGTTTGCATAGCAGATCTCCCTATTCCTTGCGTGGCTCGCTACATACCAGACTTCTGACCTGGCTTTGGGTTACAGGATCCTGTCTGCACCTGCACCCCGGGGGGAAGAGTCTCATCCCCTGAGGCAGTTCCACCAGAAGGTAGTGCAGGACCAGTGGACGAGGAGTTCCCAGGGTGGGTCCCAGATGTGCTGGGGCCCAGTGCCATGGTTAGATGAGTAGGGAGAGGCAGATCCACTGGGATCAGCTTTCCCTGATGTGCTATGATGTTGTTGTTTTACAACAGATGTTGGATAATAATGGTAAACACATTCCAAGATTAGTTATAACAGCATGCATGGCTATTCCCATTAACCCAAAACAATAGATTTTGAACATTTGCATAGCAAACAGAACACATGCGTATATGGAACCACAGTGGGCAGTACACCTGCATGCAGGTTACATTGAAAGCAACAGGCCACCAATGATACTATTTGAACAGTGAACATTAATTGGAATACATCTCAGCATTTGTAGACTTGGTAGAAAACATACCCATTAATTTATGTGTTTAGATTATTGGTGAAAATAAGCTGGGGGAGAGAGAGAGAGAGAGAGAGAGAGAGAGAGAGATGTCAGTTAACAAATATAGATTATTGCAGTGGTCACAGCTTTAATGATCATTGCTCTACTCATTACTCTACAGGTATTACAACAACTATGGTGCTGGATTGGCCAGTGGTATGTTTGTACACAGTATAATTACAGCCTTCTTATACATTATACTTTCTCTTACCTGGAAGACCAGTGGAGGGAATGTTTGTTAATACTACATAACTGTTTCTACCCATATTCACATGGTCAGGGTTATATATGTGCACTCATTCTGTGTGTGTGTGTGTGTGTGTGTGTGTGTGTGTGTGTGTGTGTGTGTGTGTGTGTGTGTGTGTGTGTGTGTGTGTGTGTGAGTGTGTGTGTGTGTGTGTGTGTGTATGTGTGTGTGTGTGTGTGTGTGTGTGTGTGTGTGTGTGTGTGTGCGTGTGTGTGTGTGTGTGTGTGTGTGTGTGTGTGTGTGTGTGTGTGTGTGTGTGTGTGTGTGTGTGTGTGTGTGTGTGTGTGTGTGTGTGCTACTGATATACTCTGCCTTGATTTCTTTCGGTCACCCTGGTTGTTGGCAGCACGGACCAGTAGCTGTGACAGCATGACACTTTTGAACATTTCTTGGGGGAGTCCACTTGGTGTATGTACTTATCTTGCTGTCATTTGCAGCCTTGGGGTTGGACTGTGGGTGTTGGACACAGTATTAATACAGGCTTCTTATAGCTACTTTATAGTTCTTTCACCTGGAAGATCTGTTGAGGGAATTTATGTTGACACTACCTGACAGTTTCTACACATATTCACAAAATCCTACTTGAAATTATGCATACAGCTTACTACCACTACTAAGATTCATACAGTGGCTGTTTCTGCTTGTTATAGCATTGGGATATCAAACAATGTTGGGACACCAGCTTACAGAAATCATTTATGAGCAGCAAGTGTGAACAATCTTTTATGTGAATGCCAGTGATATAAAAAGCTGCATGGAAATACAATGCTTGGCTAAAAGAGCATCAGCTAAGATGAGATAGTGCTTATGAATAATTCCTCTCCTTATCAAGGCATAATTATTAATATAAGCAAATATTTATGTTGAAAATAATTCCTCTAATAATCAAATGTCAGACAAATGCAAGTTAGCTATAAGATTTTGCAGGGTTTTTTTTTAGAATTGTTAGCTCAGCTACTTGTTCAGAAAAACTAGAATGGACAGGTCTCAGCAGCCTGAAACAAGGGTCACACACTGACACACACTGATGTATTGCAACGGCAGGAATGGCTCTTCTATTAGAAGTTGCATAAAACATGTATTAGTCAGTACTTTTCTAATTCTATCAAAATATTCCTACACTATATGTGTAAAGAATGCAAATAATGTAAAATACATGATTTGTAAAATGTACATATATGCCATAAACATCAAAGAATCAGGAAATGTTTATTATTATATTTCATCCGTTATCTATAGAATGAATGACAGGAGCAGTTGTGCCTTGCATATACATGCTACAGACTTTATATGAAGTTTTTATTAAGCGTTTGTATTGTATTACTTTGTAAGTTGCAAATTTTCATTAATTCTGAATTATTCAACAGCAGCAGTAATGTAAACTGCAGCTGTAACAATAATAAATACTCTTTTTCATTAGAAATGTTATGATAAGACAATTAAGCAGTAAGGACATATGATGACAAAGCAAGCTGAAGCAAGAAATGATTACTCTGTACTTGTTACCAAAAAAGGGGAACCTGTTGTGTAGCAATTTTACAAAAAATATCTGCTATAACAGCACTTTTAAAATAACTTGCAATAGTTGCATGACCATCTTAGGACACAATGTCTATCTAAAGAGGCAGGACCGCATTTGTCAAGAACTGTATAAAAGTCCTGTACTCATTGGTGTATGTTGTCAGTCAATCATCCAAATTAGCTAGTCAAGGAATAATAAAAACTGTACTGACCCTGGGATGCCTTGCTCTGCTGATCATTTATTTTTCTTGTTCTTCTACCTGCCTGTATTTTTTCCTCATAGGTGCAGTGCTTGCAGATACTTTTATACTGCTAAAAATACAACATGTTTGTGTTTCATCAGAATGAGCTATTGAGAAACTACTGTCACTTCCTTGAATGTTTTCTTTCTAATTTTCTCTTTGCTGTACAATCTGACCTTGGGATTACAACATTCTTTTATATACATTCCTATACATACTTTTTTGACATAGCACAGCATGGAAAATGGGTCTATATTATATAAGCGAACACAATGAATTGCGAATGCTATATAATTGACACACTATCCCCGAAAACCCAAAATATCGAACACACGGATCAGTGATTTTTTTCCCAGAGACATTTCAGCCAGGAGGAAAAAGGACCTACTGGAATTCCCCGCAAACAGACCAAATCTTGGAAGACCCTCTGACTCAGTTTCCATTTGTGAGAGTCTGCACAGGCCCTGCTCAGCTTGTGTGCCCCACAGTTTTGCTCTGATGTGATGCAGGATACCTGTAAAGTCAGATTGTGGTGTAAAGCTATGTCAAATGTTAACATGGCCAGTCTTCAAAGGCGGTAAGACCTGTTCCTCTCTTGCTTGTTTATGTACCATATCGCTGTGGTGTTGTCTGCAAACACTTGAACATGTCCCAGGGAAAACAGAGGATTCAGAGAGATGAGAGCATTTATAAGAGCTACCATCTCTTTTATGTTTATGTGTTTTCTTCTTTTTTGTTTCAAAAATCCTGCATGTTTATGCCCATAGATACTGCTACTCAGGCAAAGTCTAGCGCATCTGTTGCGTCTGACTGTGTTTGTAGTATGATGGGTGAATGGGAGATGTGCATTTTGAGAAATGTTATGACTCCGCCGCATGATCTCCATTTTTTTTCAAACACTAAGACCAGAATTTGAAAAGCCAATGGGGTAGAAGCTGGTATCAAAGAGATATTAGATATGACTGTATATTTCTCATATGGAGTCTTGCAAGAGGTATCATGAGAATCATGGATGCCATGAGACCCAGAATTCTGAGGAATTACCTTGCTGAGATCGAAGTCTGAGTGAAAAATCCCATGAAAAATCCAAGAAATACATCTAAGTATAGATGTACTTTTTCATGTGGAAGAAACACTTTGTACTGAGGTGTACAGCAAGCACACTAGAAAAATAATCCTGTAAGAAGGAGTCAAAAAATACTTCTGCATATTCTCTTCAAATTTCAGCCTATGTAGGAGACCCATTATCCAAGACAAAGTGTCCTGACATTTTGGGAAAAATAATCTTTGCAAAGATAAGCAAGTCATCTAAATAAGGAAAACATTTGGACACCCTGCATTCTGCATGGCCTGTCACAGGAGGCAGACACTTTGTAAACACTCTTGGAGCAGTGGATAGCCAAAGGGTAAGGCAGAGAACTGATAATGTGTTTCAGACATACAAAACCTTAAGAAACTCCTGAAATCTGGATGGCTAGGAATATGATGATATACATCTATTAAATCTAAGGTCACTAAGAAACTCAAATGTGGAAGGACAGGTAACAGAGAAAAGGGGGGGCTTGTGTTAGGAACTGTGTGAGAGTTTTAGGGTTATAGGTTAGGTTATGGTAGGGCTATACAGTGATATAGGGTCAGAAGTAGTAAGAGTAATGTACAGGCAGGAGATCAGGGTAGTATGAGTTTGAGAACTTGCTTTATTGAGTATGTGGCAGCAAGCAGGTATGTCATGAGCTACTAGCAAGTGACCACCTGTAGAGGACCCCACATTAGAAAATGACAGCCAAGTCATTTTGAGCAACTTTCTTAAAACAGAATTTAACTTAATGTTCTAAAGTAGAGAGTGAGTGAAAAATCTATACAAGGAAGAATCAACCCTGGAAACAGTTTTGTGGTGATAAGTTGATGAAACTTTATACAGATAACAGGATTCAAGTGCCAGTTCAGAATAATAAGAAAACAACAACAGCAGAAAGAAATAAGACCATGGATAAGAATGATGAAAGTTCAATGGAACATGGGATCTGTATGAGAATCTAGTAGGAAGATGAAGTGGTTACAAAAATCAGTGAAACGATAAAACATAATGCTAGCCAAACTGATTTCAAATGCATAGAACACAGTGACAAGAGTGACTATTGTGAGAATTTGCTATCGATAGAGGTTGTAGACCTCACTAATCAGTATCTAATTTTGGAAGAGCTTCTATATAAAAATCTAGGATTTAAGCAGAAGTTTTATTCATATTTATTGATATGGCAAGTGATTAGACAAACAATTTGCTATTCAAAACTATATTGCCGTTTTCTGAAATGCTGCAAAATATTAAAGTTAATAATTGTTTAGCTTTCCTTTGTTAAGTCATAGCTTAGACATAATATTGTAATAGGAAGCCATGAAGGTATTAGATGAGGCAAGATAATTCACTGGCTAGAACAAAGATGTAGTGCATGACGGATGCTGATTGCACTCCAACATGGGCTCAAAGTGAGAAACCTAAATATTTGTCATTATTTAGTGTCTTCAGTCTTCAGTACCTTGTCTGACAAACATGGACTTTATGAGAAACAGACCAAAAGTAAGAGACAAAAAGCTGGACATTCTGTGAAAAACTGGACAGTTGAGAGAAATGGGAAGGTGATTTTTAACAGAAGGGGCTGTGTTAACTCTCTTCCTTACAGTGCTTGTTAAGTGCTTTTTGGATTTGAAACACTTAGCATTTTTTTTTTCTTTTTTACTTTAACTTATAGTACATGTAGCAGATACAAGCTCCATGCACTAAAAAGAATAATCATTGGGTGTCTAAGCCTAGCTTTCCTCAAGAGACAAATGGCTTGGCATACTTGTCTCAAATGCATAATAAGTCCATTTAGGACATGTAACCCAATCATAATCCCCTATGTGATTTAACAGAACCCACAGACAGCACTGTAGAATATTTAAAGATGGGAGATAAAAACGTAAAACCTAATCTATGGTTAGAGAGAGATTACATTAAAACATGGCTAATATACATTCAGTTAATGACCATGGAGCTGTAAGGTGTAGGTATGCAAATGATAACAGCTCATCAGGCAATGTATTATTACCATAGTTAGGGTGAGGTGAAGGGGGCAAATGCACCAGAAGCAAAGTGTTAGTGAGTGTGATCAGCCATCTTATCTACTACAGTTGCTACGGTTTATGAAAAAAAAAATGTTTTCTTTTTTTATCTACAGTCTAAGGAAGGTGAGTCAGAGGCAAGGCGCAGAAAGTGGGCCTTAATGCCTCCTGCACGCAAGGACCCCCCAGGTACTTGATGGCCTACTTTTTTGGTTCTTCCATTGAAGAGCTGGATTAGGAGGCATGGAGTGGATGTGTATCTGTCTACCTGGTTAACTTGCCCATGTGCCAGTACAAAGGTGGTCCTTTTTTTGTCTCTTTGATTTAAGAGCTAAAGGGGGTGGTGTGCGAGTCCATAGGACTGGCACATGGTTTTAATTGCTAGTTGAGCCAGCTATACCTTTGCAATGTAGTGACCACAGGTTTAAGGTGTGCAGTCTTACTGTGCACAAACAAAATGTATGCATCATTTTATAGATAAGGATGGAGCAAGTTTAATGCATGCCCACAGGGAATATCACAGATAGATGAAGAAATGGAGTAAAATGTAGAGCTGTTGGATATTACAGATAGTAAGATGGATGAAAGGGATAGAAGTGAAAGTAGGATTAGGAGGAGCGAGTGTTTAGGAGAAAGTGTAGATTAATGTAAAAGACTCGATGAAAGCATTGAGCAAATTAGTTTGGTAAAAAAAAAAGATGAAAGATGATGAACTCATAAAAAATACAGAAGGTGAGAAACAGGATGAATTTCTAAAGCCACGGGGAACTCAAGCTTGGTAACAAAATATCCACAGCAAGGAGAAATGTGTTTTCAAAGCAGTATTTATTATAAAGTACAGAGGCAAACAATCTATGTTAGAATGCAGAGGATGCAAATTGAAGGGTAAGATTCTTATGAAAAGAAAGAGATGTAAAAAAGCTGGAGTTAAATAAGGAATTTTTCTCATTTAGGTAGTTTTGTGTAATAATTAGGTTCTTCATTCCCCTTCTCTGACCTGACTTTGACATTGCCTGCCCAGATAATCACCCCGTCTTCATTATGGCATACTCTAGCCTAAGTCGATTTAGCTCCACAAGTTTACTTTTACATAGCTGTCAGATCAGTGTCTAAATATGACAAACAAAGAATAAAATGTTACTTCACACTGTGGCAGCTGCACTGGACTGAAATATTGTGCAAGATCAAATTAAAGATCTGTCTCCTTATTTAGAAGTCTCTGTCTGATATCGATTCTTTGTACTTAGTACAGCATTTTCCCGTGACATGCTACAGAGATTGAATTCCTTTTATCTGCTGACACTGAATGTTCTTTGGGTATGGCTTGAGACAACAAGCCGAAGGTCTTTCACCTATATAGGTACTAGCTTGTGGAATTCTGCCCTAGCTTTATCTAAAATGCCAGGATGGTTTGGGCGTTGAGGACTCTTATGATCTTATGGCATTCTTTTTCTGGCAACTATTTGAATTCTGCCCTATTTTCATAAAAGTACATCCTAATAGTAGTTTTTAAGAATTACTTATGCAAACGTAACATGCTGCTTATGCTCAGAAATCAAGAAAACAAATAATACTTGTAATCGGATACTCTAATATGTGACCTCAGTGTTATAACAAAGCAATGCCTGAAATATCACAAATGCTGCAGACATGTCTGCAGTCATCATGGAACTGTATGCAAAAGTAATAGCTTTAAAAGCTGTAACTCACCTCTAACTGCCACACAGGGGGAAAAAAAAGTGAAGTGATGTGTACACTTTTCATGTCTCACTGAGTTTCAGAGACATCCCTATTCCCTAATTTTTAGATTTTTAGCCCATTCTACTTAAAAGTCTTGAATTTGTGACACAACAGTGAAGATTATAGTAAGCAAATTATGCTGAAAGTCAACAAGAAAATCTTCTTACTAGTCAGAAAGTACAACTCTGTAAGAAAACTTAACATAACAGAACACGCTGGAATGATCACTGCTGCAGTAACCTTAGCTACATAGGTTATATCCTGCCAATGATATAATAGCTGGCCAGCATTCAAAGCTTCAGGGTACCTTTCACATGCTCAGACTCTTAGGCAGCTTGAGCTAAGCTATCTAAAAAGATAGGTTTCAAGCTCTTCAGACATTCATGCCAGCTGAAAGAAGGAGGCTCTCACACACCCCCTGGTAAAACAAAATCTCAAGAAAAAAGGGGGGTGGAGGGAGGAAGTGGCTATTGCAGCAGTGATCATTTGAACATCTTTTGTTACGTTAAGTTTACATACACATCTGTACTATGTTCATCATAGTGATCACTGCTGCAGTATCTTTATCTATATGGGTAGATGACCATAGCTTACAACCCTTGGGAGGAAGAAAGGTAAGGGTCTGGGAGAAAAAAATATCTATACCTTGGATGTCCACAGACTACCAAAGCCTGATCTAGACCAAAAGATGGAATCAAACTTGAAGTGCCTTGAAAATTTATGCCACAGGACCAAGTGCCTGCTTTTGGAATGCTTCTAGAAAACATCTCTTCCAGAAAAATTATAGAAGTCAAAGCTCTGGTAGCATTAACCTTGACCCTGCCTAGAATCAGTCTGTTGTGGTGATAATAACAAAAGGTAACAGCCTAAGACAGCCATTAGTAAACTGTCTGTTTAGACACAGGCTGTGCCGTCATCTTACCTTCACAAAAAATGAATAACTGATCCCAGGATCTGAAAGATTTTGGTCTGTCAGGATAGCACCTGAGTTGTCTGTGGACATCCAAGGTATGGATAATCCTTTCTCTCTTATTTTTGAGCTCAAGAAAGAAAACAGGGAGATGAATAGTTTGGCTTAAAGTAAACTTGGATACGACTTTAAACAGAAAAGATGGGTCAGTTCTCAAAGAAACCCTGCATCTGTGGATAATGAGACAGGTTTGACTCATCATAAGAGTGTGTAACTCAGCAACTCTTCTTGCAGAGATCAGAGCAATCAGGAAAACAGTTTTCTATGTTAAGAACCTCAGGTCAATATGATGAGCTGGTTCAGATGAAGCAAGTTTTAACTTTTCCACCACAAAATTAAGATTCCATAGAGGAGTGACCAGTTTTCTTGGAGGGCTCTTATGCAAAACCCATTTCAAAAACATTTTCACATAAAAATACATTAAAAGAGGGGGATCAATGGGCAGACATACTGAAATTGCCAACAAATGGACAATTATAGATGTTTAACAAAACAGAGGTGTAAGAAAGGTCAGGGAATTGTAACTCTCACAATTATTGTAAAACCAGAGGAACACTAGCCCTGAAAGGGTGCTGCTTATACTGTTACACCAACCATAAAACATTTTCCATTTTCTAATATATGATTTTCTAGTTGGAGGCTTTCTTGCTTCCATTAGTACCCGCTGCATGTCATCAATAAATATGTCTAAAGGAAATTAATACCCTATTATCCAGACAGTCAGTTGAAGTGGATGGGAGTATCAAGCAACCTCATTCTTGTGTGAGTAGATTCATTCTGTGAGAAAGCTTGTGGTTGCCCCTGACCATTTCCCAAAGAAGGGAAAACTACTGTTGCCTAGGCCAAAAGAGACTTCAGAAGTACTCAGGATATCAGAGGAAAGAGTAGAGAAGCATACAGGAACATTCCTGTGCAAGAAAAAGACAAGGCATCTGTCTACCTGTCCTTCATGCATGGAGTCCTGGAGCAGAATTTTGCAAACTGATTGTTCAGAAAGGAAGCAATAGGTCTGCTTGAGGAACTCCCCGCAAATGGATCAAATTTTGGAAGACCCCCAATTTAGTTTCCATTTGTGAGGGTCTGTGTTTGTCCTGATCAGCTTTTCTGGCACACAATTTTGTTCTGACAGGATGTAGGATGTCTGTAGAGTGAGAGTGTGCTGTAAAGCTGTATCATCAACACATTGAAGAGGTCCAGGAGACTAGAGATGATTCATAGAGTTGAGAGCCTTCAATAGAGCATGTATCTCTTTTATATTTATGTGCTTGCATTTGTGGTGTCTCAAACATGTGATACTGCTACCCAAGCAAAATCTGAAGTATCTGTGTTAATTGACTGCTTTTGGAGGACACTGGATTAAGGAATATTTTCTTTCTCTGCCAAGTAATCTCTCTTCTGAGAAATCCTAGAACTGGTATTTGAAAAATAATGAGTGTTGGTGTTGGGACCAACATTACCAACATGGCCAAATGGTGTTCCACACCAGAGGTCAATTCCGCATTGGTCAGTTCCGACCACAAGCAAATCACGCTAGACATCCACATCCCAGCCCAACCCTGCATTAGGGAAACCACCGTAAAATATTTCTCCAAAGCCAACTTCACGCTTCTTAAGACAGAAGTGGCAAACTTCACGACACCCATGCAGAGGGACAATAGAGGTATGACTGCTGAATCCTATACAATTGCACTTTATAAGCACTTACACGAGTGCATGGATTGTGCAATCCCTAACAAAACCAAGATGCTATCCTCCAAAAAAGGAAGCCAATCTGGTGGTCCACTGCTATAAATAAACTCTACAACAGAAGAAAGAAACTGTTGCAAAAAAGAGTATAATCCCATGATTGGAGGAACTCCAGGGCCAGCCTCAGTAAGAAGCTGAGATCTCTCATAAAATCCTCCAAAGCTAGTTACAAACACAAAATTGCCACTGATTCTAAAGACAACTACAAAGCATTCTATAGCTATGCCAAGAATCTCAATGGCAACACTTAGATCTGCTCTGAGTTACAGCACAATGGCACTAAATATACAGAACAAACTGATATTGCCAACATCCTGGCAGATAGGTTCAGTGCTAACTTTACCCCTCTCTCATCCCCTAAAGGGCCCATCTTTATACCAGAAGAATGCAAAGTACCTGTAATCACGACTGCATAGGTAAAAAACACACTCTCCAAAGCCAGGAACACAGCATCCATGGGAGCTGACAACATCCCAGGCTGCATTCTACATGAACTACAGAACGAACTGGCACCCCACCTAACTACCATGTTCAATCATAGCCTGACCTCAGGCTTTGTGCCACTGAATGGTGCACAGCAACAGAGCAACAGTTATCCCACTCCACAAAGGGGGAGCCACCACAGACCCCTGGAACTACCGCCCCATTAGCCTGACGAGCCTGGTCTGCAAGGCTATGGAGCATATCATCATGGAACTTATAAACAATGGCATTGGTAATCTCCAAACTCTGGACCCTACCCAGTTCAGGTTTGTAAAAGGCAGATCATGCCTCCTAAACCTGATAGACTTCTTTGAAGCGGTCACCAAAGCTGTAGATGAGGGTAAGGTGGTACACACAGCCTATCTAGAGCTCGCCAAGGCTTTCAACACCATCCTCCACTCTGGAATTATAGACAAACTCACTAAACTAGGTATAAATCCCTATGTCACAAGATGGGTTGCCAACTGGCTCACTAACCAAACACACACTGTGAAAGTAGCAGATTCTAAATCCAACTTCAGACCAGTGACAAGTGGAGTACCACATGGTTCAGTCCTAGATCCTCTCCTGTTTGGTATCTACTTCTCTGAAGTACAGGCTAATACAGAAGGTCTTTGGCTAACAAAGTCTGCAGATGACTGCAAACTAGGAGACATAATCAAATCTCCTAACGATGTGGACATCCTACAAAAGGGCCTCACTGAGACAGATGCCTGGTGTCAAAGCCATGGCCTCAAGCTTAGTGCCAAAAATGCATCGTCATCTCTTTTGGTAAAAACTCATGAACTACCACATAGGCGGTAGTCTACTTAACACCGAAAGTGTGATAAGAGATCTTGGGACAAGGGTGTACTGTAGTCTCTCCTTTGATAATCACATCACCACAGTAGTCAGGAAATCCTTCTACGTGGCACACCTCATCATAAAAGGTTTCTCATCCAGGAAAAAAGAGGTCATTGTTCCCATCTACTCATCACTCATTAGACCCATTATAGAGTACAATGCCCCTTTTGGTATGTACCTCACAAGACATCTACAACAACTGGAAAGGCCACAGAAATACCTCAAAAAGAGGATTACTGGCCTCAAACAGATGCCCTACACAGACCGTCTCAAAAAACTCCAGCTTTACTCTGTCGCATATCGTCTACTCAGAGGCAATCTCCACCTAACATACAAAGCTATGTAAAACCCAGAGCTGTTGGACATGCTCCACGTAAAGAAATCCCAATCCCTCTGAGCTACACGCTCTAGGGAACCTAACCCTTGTCACCACAATAAACAGAACATGCTGGAGGGATAGATTCCTGTCTCAGAGACTTCCCATACTCTATCTATATCTATCTATCTATATCTATATCAAACAAAGCTCATCATTAGCACACTTCAAGAAAAATCTTGATGACTGGATGGGAGATAGGAAATTCACCCCGGGGATCACTTCTGTGGCTCTGCTTAACAGGGGCACAGGAAAATAATTTTCTTGAGTGGCAAAAGCCAGGGTACTGTTTGGCTAGGCTTATATAGGCCCCAGGGCCAATAGCCTAGTACCTGCCTATGAATCTATGAACCTATGAACATTTCAGATACCATTGCATCTTTCTCATATGGAATATTGCCAGGGGTGTCATGAGAAACATAGATACCATGACAGCCCAAATCCTGAGATATTTCCTTGCGTACATCAAAGTCTGATCGGAAACCCCTAGAAATATATATATATATATATATATATATATATATATATATATATATATATATATATATATATATATATATATATATTTTTTCTGTGGAAGAAGCACTTTTTGTAATGAAGTAATAAGCTGACACTTCAGGAACACACTCCTGTATAATGAAGTAAAAAAAAAGATTTTTGAATGTTCTTTTGGAATCCCAACTTATATAAGAGATCTCTCACCAAAAATGGTGACTCCTGAAACATTGAAAAAGATTCTGCAAAGATGAGCAAGTTGTTTAGATATGGAAAAATGTGGAAAACATGTAGCATACACTGTAGTCTGCATGTAACTGGTGCTAGACACTTTGTGAACAATCTTGGAACAGTAGATAATCCAAAGGGTAAAGCGGAGAACTGAAAATTTGATCCATCATACATAAAAATCTAAAGAAACACCTGAAATCTGAATGAACGGGGATGTGATATTAAGCATTTTTTAAATCTAGTGATACTAGAAATCTTAAATGAGGAAGAAGGGGCAAAAGGTTATGATGTGGCAGTATTTTGAACTTGTGCACTCTAACAAATTGGTTTAGGAAAGAAAGACTCAGAACTATTCTACAGGCATTTTCTTTCTTTGGCACCAAAAACTTCCCTGAATAACAAGTGAGATGCAATAATTGCCTGTATTACTCCCTGAGACAACATATGTTGCAGAACTGGGGGGAAAAGAGGAGTCTTATATAGTGGCTGAGAAATTACTCCTTAAAAAGGAGGAACTTCCTTCTGCAGCCATCTGTTACCATGTTGAATGATCATAAAAGACCATTTGTCTGAAACTATCTGTTGACAAAGAGAGAAATGAATATTCAGTCTTTCTGGAAGGGAAAATGGACTGCCAGTGTGGGAGAGGAGGAGGATACATTCTCTTAAATAGTCATTCTGACGTGTTATACTTGCTTTAAGGGATTATTGTCTTCTTTTTGGAATCCCCTTGCCATTGCTTCTTAAGCACCCGTTTGCCATCATTTTGCTGATACTGTTTGTTTTGTTTCTTGCCAAAACTGGATGAGGATATATAGAATCCTTTAGAAAACTTGGAAAAGGAGGACTGAAAAATCTCAGTGATTTCCCATATCATCTTAACCCTCTCATTACATTCTTGATAATATATGCAGCAAAGGGACCAAAATAAATCACATCTTCTGTAAGGTTCTGAGTTTGTTGTCAGGCAAACCTCCTTAAACTAGTGCCAATTGTCACTGCCCTAGAAAAAGTATCAACAGAGTCATACAAACACTTTAAACAATGAGTTGTAGCCTGTGAAATAGAAGAAACTAAACCAATTAAAGTAGATTTTTCATCACAGGAAAAATCTACACACAAAATATTCCTCATAATTTCACAATTAGTCAGAATAAGCTTTAACATATAAGCTTAACAATTCAGAATTCTGAACATCAACATTGCGGAAGCATACATTTTTCCCACATATATCATTCTTTGCCATCCTTGTCAGAAAGAGTAGGGTTGAATTAACTAAATGTTTAGCAGCAGTAGGATTAACTAAAGCTATAGCTACTTGTTCAGGTTTGGGATGAGTGTTAAAGACTGAGGAGCTTTATACAATCTATCTGCATTTTTAGGGGCAGCAGGCAGCCTATCAGAAAAATTGCAGTCAGTGACACACACATCCTCCAATGCTGGCAGCACAGGAGAGATGGGTGAAGTATTTTCTGAGAGACTAAGAAACTTCAGAGTTCTCTAACTGAAAACATTGGCACATTCTGGAAATAGTCCCAGAGGAACAGAAACTCACACAGGGAGAAAAAGATACCATGCTCTCCAGTGAAACAGAAGAGAAAAAAATCACCTGTCCCCTCATCTTCATGTCCAGATTCAAATATGTTCAGTAAAAGAGACATTCTTTTCCTTTTACCAGAAACATTTTATAAGAAGGATCAGTAGCTTGTGTTAGACCCTGAGCCAGACCTACAAAACTACTGCTGTCTAGGAAAATTTGAACAGTAGCAGATATATGTTTAGTTTTAGATTTCTTTTTGATAGGAAAAGTATGGCCAACAAGGTTGTTAATTGCAGTAGCAGTTTTCCCAGGGATGAGCACAACATTCCGATTAAATAGGGAAGACTTCCCTGCTTCTTTTATCAGGGCTGACAAGAGCAGCTCTCTCTTGGCTACTGAGGGGACCCCAACAGCCACAGAGTGCATGGCTAACCCCCAGTCCATAGACGAATCCAGGATAAAAGATGATTGGTCTGAGGAATCAATTTTGGCCAAAGCAGAGTCGGATTCCTGCAGCTCAGGCAAATTGCTAGCCTGCTGTGGTGGAAAAGGTTGTTTGCTTAACTTTTTCTTTTGTAGCTGGATGAAGGACTGACCATGATACAGGTAGTTTTTTACATGGTCAAGCAGAGAATGGAGTATCTTTCCCATGGAAAACAACCAGTACAAGCCACAAAAAATTTAAAGTTGCAAAAAGTCCCTTTTTCCAAATAAAAACACAATCCGGGATTCATTAAACATAAATTTCCATGCGTGAACATTGTAGCAGCTCCTGCACAGAATATGTCCACCAAGCGATTCAGGAAACAGCTGATCTGATGTGCACAAGCCTGGTGACACTGTTCCTGCACAGAAAGCCATGCAGAATGCTAATTGCCTTATTTGCTGGTGAAAACCATGCAAATGAGGTGAATTCGCGATTCAGAAAGTAGGCAGGCATCCGTCCAGGAACAGAGCAAGTTGCAGAAATGTGTTCAGTTACTAACTGAACATATTCCTATAAATAACAAAACAGAGGCATGACAGCTCAAATAAAAGCATGTATTAAAAACTTTAGACATTCCAATGGCCAAATATATGGCCACTGGCATTGAAAAGTGTTTAATTTTATAAAAAAATAAAAGTATTTTTTTGGCCGATCTTGGCCGTTTAGTATAGGGCAGCGGTGCAAACAGGATTGTGCCAAAAATGAAAAAAAAAATTAAAACACAATTTCAGTAGAAATCTGCATTTCACCGTTATAGTCAATGGCATGCAGAATCAAAACATTACCAGGCAACACTGGTTGTCAAAGGAAAAGGCTTCATGTCAGAGCTGTAACTATGGACTAAGGCAGTGGGGTATGCAAATAAGCAGAAATTTACTGAATCACAAATGTCCACACACTGAACCTAGCTGTGTAGGTGCTAGAACAGGATAGTATAGGCAGGAGGAGCAGCTAACATAAAAAGGTGGTGTGTCATGCTTGTTGTAAGCACACTGGAGCTCCATTGCCCGGGTTTGCCCTTAGCTAAGCACAGCAAAGCAAGTGGTTGTGTCTGAGACTGCAATATCTTACACCATGAAATGAAGACCGTGTTCACATCCAGGGGAGGGCCATTTCTGCTAAAATGTGTTTGCCTTAGCTAAACAGATGTGCGCGGTGTGCACTGTGACTTAAACAACAACAACAAAAAATGGAAATAGTAGCATGGTTTACATTTAGGCAGGAGATTTGCATGTCACTCCTCGGGCCTTAAAAGGGTCATAAATGGGAAGGGGAAAAGAAAAAAAGGGAAATAGCAAAATACAGCCACTCAAATACAAGTAAAATAGCTGACAGGTGAAATGTCTCAAACTCTGCCAATCACACAGGCAGCATCTACAGCACACCACTATAAACTATGCAAACTCCTTCCAGTCTGTTTTTTCCCACAAACTCTGCACCATAGGTGTACACATATGGGGGAATTTTAAATGACAAAACTAGCAAAAAATGTTAGGGGTTACTGACGCATTGATCTATCACTATGGGCAAGAGGCCGAGGGCGCTGAGGAGGATAATGCTGACAACCGACCGAGGAGGAGGGGAAGAGTATTCAGACCCAGGGTAACCTACCAGTGGCTTCATGATCTGGAGATAGTAGAGTGCTACAGGGTGGACAGGGACATACTTCAGAAACTCGTTGAACTGTGCCAGCCTCGCCTCAGACCCAGAACCAACAAAGGGGAACCCATCCCAGTGGATACCAAGGTATGTGTAGCCTTAAGAATACTAGCTACAGGTAATTTCCAAAGACCAACTGGGGATATCATGGGGGTCTCACAGGCATCTGTGTCCAGGATACTCCCCCAGTTCCTGGATGCCATGCGACCACATGCTGCTGAGCACATTTAACTTCGCAGCACCCTTGAGGAGAGGACGAGCATTATGTGTCTCTTCCACTGTGTAACAGTGTACCCAGAGGTACTGCATGCCATAGACTGCACACACATCCACATCTAATCACCACCCGGTGACCAGGGTAGGGTCTACCTAAACTGCAAGGGGTTCCACTCCATCAACTGCCAGATCGTGTGCAATGCCCAGGGCATTATCATGAATGTGTGTGCTGGCAGCCCTGGAAGCTATCACGGCTCCCACATCTGGCATTCGTCACAGCTGTACCAGGCATTTGCCAGTGGGGACATCCTATATGACCATCTGGTGGGAGATACTGGCTATGCACTGGAGCCATGGCTGATGACACCCATCAGAAATGCACACACACCCACATAAGAATGCCATAATGAGGCACACACATACCAGGATCATTATAGAGCATGTGTTTGGGATGCTCAAGTCACGGTTCCGCTGCCTTGACATATCTGGTGGAGCCTTGCAGTACTCTTCAGCCACATGCGCACACATGTTCATAGTATGTGCAATGCTACACAATATGATCCTGTGGAAACAGCTCCAGCAGGAACAAAACAGGGAAGGGCAACACAGCCCCCCACCATTGCCAAGGTCTCTACAGGCACAGAGGGACTTGGAGGAGGAACATCCTGAGCTTGCCCCTGTAGACAAATGGAGCGAGGCATGCCCAGTATGCCATGTCCTTGGCAAAGAGGCAACACATAGCACATACACTGACACTGTAAGGTCCGAGGGACTGATATCTCTCTCTGACTTCTGCACACAGTAAAATGGATGTCAAACATCACACCGCCTATACCTTACCATACATAGGCAGCGTACTGTGTGCATCCAACATAGTCAGCCCTCAGGACTGCCTCAGGCACAAGGTAAGTCAGTCTTCTTAACAATAAATGAATGGAGTAGAATGTTCTGATAGCATATCTATGGTATTGATGCAAACATGCAAGGGAATGGGGTGGCTTATTGGGATAGCAGCAGACAATTGACAGCTATGTGGGACAGCAGGAAGTGTATGCCCAGTACTGGCTTACCCACACTATGCAGTACCACACTAGTTGTCAAGATGTCAAAGTGGGGGTCCCATACTCACCCCCAGTCTCACCCAGCAGATCAGCTGTAGAAAACCATACAGAAATGTCTGGCAAAGGCTCCCACATGGAGACATCCATGAAATTTCCACCTATAGACTTACACAGTTATATCACAACAGGTCAGGCAGGACAGTATGCCTCTGAAAGGTAATAAGTCTAAAACTAAAAATGTTTATGCCAGAACAATCTGACCTGTGGTTGATACTATTGATGCCTGCAATCTCAAAGATAGGGCACACCACTATGCTAAATGGGACCAAAATGTTAAGCAAATATCAGCACAGTCTGTGCAAATGTGTATTGTGTAGAGATGTGTCACCCCCCCCCACCCCTAGTCCCATAGAAATACAGTAACATGTCCTAGCCTTAAGCAGCATCCAGCAATCAACTACAGAGATGGCTCAACATGAACAGAAAGCAATTGTCAGTAACATCCAGTCAACTTACTGGTGCCATCCCAGGGGTGTCCACTGCCTGGCAGCCTGGGAACATATGATCATCAGAATGCACTGCCTTGCTACAGATGGCCTGCATCTGTCACACCTGGCCAACAGGTCTCTGGCAAATGCCCATGCCTCACCCACAATGCCCTATTAGGGATTGCCCTGGGGTCCATAACATCAACATAACACAGTCTACAAAATGCAAAGAAAGGCCATGCTGCTAACTGCTAGGAGCAAACCTGCTAGCATCAGATAGCCAGAAATCTGGGCAAAGCCATGAATAATGGGGTGATAAAGGTCCAAAGAGAAGGACATCTTTGAAATATTGCTCTAATAATGTTAGAAAGATGATGGAATGACTGCATTAGCATAAAATGTCTGAAGGGTATGAAGTCTGAAACTGCAATGTCAACTGTCAGTAATATCTGACTGCAACCCTGAGTGACTTGGCAAAACACTTTTCCTTGAAAACCACATTTGTTTGGTAACCAACCAGATAAATGAGTCATGAATCTGGTCATTCTGTGATACTCTGTACAGTCAATAGGCAGGGCTAGGAGTCTAAACATGGGAATGCACTCATTACAGGCAGTCCTAACCCTGGAAAATGGTGACATGTCTGCACCCACAGCCATGGGGAGTAACACACCCTTCCCTGATCACTCATCCTATGCAATATCCTGACCTCAAAATGTGGCCCACCAAGCCAAATGTGGTGGGCCATACATATAGGTGAGGCACTCACACACCTCCGAGCTGGTCAAACAGTCTGACACATACAGGACCCTCCAAGTGCAGTCAACCTTTGAGAAGACCCATATGAAAAGTACTGACAGCTACAGGCCAACATATCTGACCAAGGGCACCACCCCCCACATATCTTATCCCCTACAAATCTATCTGCAGTCTGCCTGTAACCCTGATCCTGCCTGACTTATATTACCCAACCGTGGACTGGAAATCAGACCATGACAGAACAGAAATGCACAGAGATTCCACCATTATAATATATCACCAAGGTGCTGGATTATTTCCACAGCTTCAGCAGTCAACTGGTTGTAGGCATACCTCTCAACAGGCTGGATCGTGCAAGAATGCCTAGCATTTGGCCCATAATTTTGGTGAGTGCATCATCCATCCTGTATTCCCCTCGTAAATCACTGTGATGATCTGAGGATGTATGTCATGAGGTACTGAAACAATACATGACAGTGTCAAATGTCATATATGTCAGATGTCTGCTAAAACAAACCCTGTAACCCTAGCAACCCATACATCACTAAGAGAAATAGTCACAATCACTGTATGGTCCATTGTATCTCCAGGTTGCACCAACAGGTTGAGAAGTATGGCTATAGCACAAAACAAACTGGATTGGAGTACAACAATCCCTGGAATGGAGACCCACATTTACTATAGAAGGTCACACTGGGCATGCTCATACACGTAGAGAATTGTCAGTAGGATCTAGGAATTAACAGGTCTTTCCCACCCAGTGCAAATATCTAGGAATTAACAGGCCTTTCCCACCCAGTGCACTTCCCATTGCCCTGTTTAGCAGTCCTGAAGATGTCTGTCACCACAAAAGTACCTTTTGTCAGGCCTCAACACAGTATAAGCACTGTGGCGCATGCAATAACTGCATAACACTATAGTACAAATACCTAGTTAGGTAGGAGGTCTAATCTTAGTCCTGACAAATGTAAAAGCACATATACAAGTAGTTTAAAGTATTTTGTGGCCTCTCTTATCCAGTACATCACCCACTGCCATACTTTACAAGGGTTGGTGATGTTCCTCACCTTAGACGTACCTTTGGAAAACCTTCAACCTATAAGCTCTGTGGCACATGCAATAAATGTGCAACACTGTAGTAGCAATAAATAGGTAGGTAGGGATTCTAATCTCAGTCCTGGTAAGTGTGTGTATGTGTGTGTGTGTGTGTATGTGTTTGTGTGTGTGTGTGTGTGTGTGTGTGTGTGTGTGTGTGTGTGTGTGTGTGTGTGTGTGTATGTATGTGTGTGTGTGTGTAAGAACAGTATTCTGTCTGTGGGGGGGTTGTTGTGTTTGTGTGAGAATCATTTCCATTGGGGAGTGGGTTTTGCTACTTTTTGCTGTTGCCCACCCAGTACATGTCCCAGTGTACACATTACAAGGCCCACAGTTGTCATCCACTGTAGAGGGCCCTGTGGACAATCTGCAGCCCTAGAAGCATTGTGCCATGTGCAATAACTATGTGATAACATGGAATAGATAACAAGATAGGCAGATCATCTAATCCTTGGAGATCACTCCCCACTCAGGAATCATACACAAACACACTCAGGTAGGCAGCAACCCCTACATTAGTAGGTGGCCTGCAAACTGGCTCACAGATAGAACCCACAGTGTGAAAGCAGCAGACTCCATGTCAGACTCATGAATGGTCATGAGTATTGTTCCACAGGTTGTGAGCCTGTGTCCCCTCATGTTTGGGATCCACACTCCTGTGGACAAGCCCAATACAAAGGTGACCTGGCTTACAATGTTTGCAGATGACTACAAGGTGGGTGCTATTATTACCCCCCACGTGATGTTGGCATCCTTCACAAAGGCCTCTCTGAGACCTTTGTGAAGGATGTCAACCTCACGTGGGGGGGTAATAATAGCACCCACCTTGTAGTCATCTGCAAGGGAGGCCTTTGTGAAGGATGTCAACCTCACGTGGGGGGGGTAGTAATAGCACCCACCTTGTAGTCATCTGCAAGGTGCGTGCTGTTATTACAAGGTGGGTGCTATTATTACCCCCCCATGAGGTTAACATCCTTCACAAAGGTCTCTCTGAGACCTTTGACTGTTGTCAGAACCCTGGACATAAGCTCAATGCCAGATGATGTGCCACCTTCCACTTTGGGTACGACATGGTTCCCATAAAGTAATACATGGATGGTAGTCCACTGAACACTGATGTTGGTATAATGGAACTGTGAACACAGGTTGACAGTGAGCTCTCTAGTGACCGCCACAGTGCCACTGTCTTCTGAAAGTCCTTCCATGTGTCACTTCTCCTGACTAAGGGTGTTGAATTTTGGAAGTAAAAGGACAGTGTTTCTCTGTACTCTCCCCACAGTAGGCCAATCAATGTGTACTATTGCCCATTTGCCATGTACCCCACTGGACACTGGTAACAACAGGAGAGGTTGTAAATGCACCTCAAAAAGAGGATTTTAGGTACTACACACTTGCCCCATATGGACATACTCCAATAACTCCAATATATTTCTGTCTCTCCTAGGTGCAATCTCTGCCTGACACACACAGCCAAGTCTGACCCAACCCTGTCAGGAATGCTACATCCAAATAAACCAATCTATCCACACAACATGCTTCAGATACCACAACCCCATCCTCACAATCAACAGGACATGCTGGAGGGAGAGTTTCACAACCCAGAGACTGGCCGCGCTATGGGATAGACATCACATACATGTCAAACAGAGCACATTACTGGCCCTCTTCAAGAGAAATCTGGAGGAGTGGATGGGGAATATAATATCCACCCTGGGGATCACTCCAGTGACTGTACTCAGTAGACACACTGGGGAGTATCTTCAAGTGGCATGATGCCAGTGTATTTCCATGAAATAGCCTTGTAAAGCCTCCATGGCCATTTGCCATGTACACACCTGTAAATCTTTGAACCTATGGATCTTCGTACTGTCAAATATGAGTGTGCATTAGTGTCTATAAAAGTGTTTGTGATTGTGTAAATATGTGGGTGAAAGTAGCTGGCGGCCCATCTCACCCAGTGCAACTACCATTGCGATAACTTACAAGTAGATGTTATTCACTATATAGGTACCGTGGGATACTCCCCAACCTATAAGCTCTGTGGTGTGTGCAGTAACTGCATAACACTATAATACCAATAACTACATAGCTAGGGGTTCTAATATGAGTCCTGGCAAATGTGTGTGTGTGTGTGTGTGTGTGTGTGTGTGTGTGTGTGTGTGTGTGTGTGTGTGTGTGTGTGTGTGTGTGTGTGTGTGTGTGTGCACATTTGTGTGTATGCATTATTGTGTGAAAGTGTGTATATGAGTAGGTTACAGTATTTTGTGGCCTCTCTCACCCAGTACATCACAAATTGTCATAATTTCCATGGCCTGGTGATGTCACTCACCTTAGAAGTACCTTTGGACAAGTGTCATCCCATAACCTCCATGGTGCATGTGATAAAGGAGTAACAATAACTAGATAGGTATGGGGTTCTACTGTCAGTCCTGGCAAATGTGTGTAAGAAAAGAGTATCTTGTGTGTGTGTGTGTGTGTGTGTGTGTGTGTGTGTGTGTGTGTGTGTGTGTGTGTGTGTGTGTGTGTGTGTGTGTCTGTGTTTGTGTGAGAACAACATCCATTGGATGGGCATGGTTTCATATTTTATGCTATGGTACTCACAGTATACATTCCTAGGTCTATTGTATGAGGTCCACTGTTCAAATCAACCATAGTGGTATCTATAGACAGTCTTCAGCCCTATAAGCCTCGTACAGTATGGAATAATATGGTATGATTAACAAGATAGGTTGGTCTGCTAATGCCAGTACTGGCAAGTGTGAGTGTGTGTGTGCATTGGTGTGTATAGCAGTGGTTGTGAGTGTGTAGACTTGTATGTGACATGATTATGAGTACTCTCACACCCAGTACACCCACCATTGCCATACCTCACAAGGCCACATGATTTTATTCACCTTTCAGGTACCTTGTAACACTCATCGCACTAGTAGTCCTATGCCACCTTCAATAACCGCATAATAGTGTGGTACCACAACTTGATGAGTAGGGGTTCCAAACACAACACTGGCAACTATGATCCTGCATATGTGTGTGTGTGTGTGTGTGTGTGTGTGTGTGTGTGTGTGCGTGTGTGTGTGTGTGTGTGTGTGTGTGTGTGTGTGTGAGTGAACAGTATTCTCTGTGTGTGTTTGGTCAACATAATATCCTCTGGGGTTGAGGGCATTTGCAATCTGAGGTGTGTTACCCACCACACTTACCACTGTCCACTATAGACTTATATACAACCCCTCAGCCCTATAAGCTGTAAGGCACATGCAAGAACTGTTACACAGGCCTACAAAATGTGAGCAGATACAGCTGTACCTCAGCAATGACATGGTTGATGTGTTACAACACTGCCATACCCCTCTTTGGTGATGTCTGCAGGGTCACATCTTGCTGACTCACAGACACCTGGAACACAAACAGAATACAGCATGTGAGAACACATTCACTTAGTGTTACTAACACCAATAATGGGTCATGGCTGAAAAGGTACACACACGCAGACACACACTCTGATGTGTACCCATTACAAATCCCAGATGACAGCACCTTACACAGCATTAAATAGCTATACTCTACTAAAGTCACCCTGTGCATCAGACCCATATTAGCATGCCCCTGCATCAATGGTATGGATGACAGGGATGTGGTGCAGGTATCATCATATGCACAGGTTGTTGTGTGGATTTGCCAGAAGCCTAGGCTGGCCATACGGTTGACATCATGTGTGTGTGTTTGGAGGGTGTTCATTAAATGGGCTATGTAGGGATGGTGTCTGTCTGTGTGGAGATGACTTTTCTAATGGGAATGTGTGTATGTGTTTGTATGCACACAGTCACACCATATGGACGCCCTACACCGGGGTATTTTGGACAGCTGTGGGACGTACATGGCAGGGTGTGCAGTTCACCATCTCCGGCCACCGACAAGGGAACTGGGCCAGCCAAGGGTATCACTGGTACCACCAGGGCTGAGTCCAGATGCAGTACTACTCCATGATGCTGACTGCTGCCTGCTGGATCTGCATCCCTGTTGGGACCAGCCAGGATCACATGCCCAAGGCCTGCTGTATCATGGCGCAGACAGCAAACCCCCTTCAGTAGTGTTGGTAGCACTGCCAGTACAGGAATGGGATGTTGCATGGCCACATAGACCCTCAGATTATCATTGTGCTGCTCTACATCCACATGGCTGCTGGCCACCATCCGTCAAATGCTCAAGCAGAGATATTCCATGGTTGAGTGCCAAGGTCTCCCCACCATCTATCCATGACCTCAGGATGCTCACAGATGGCTGCAATGAGTTCACGAATATCTCCACGGACACCAGGGATGTGCTCATCCATGACCCTGTGTATATGTCTGGTGTTACATTCATTATGTGCCTGTGCCTCCATGAAGGCCCGAAACATGCATCTGTTGACTGCTGCTGTGGCACTTGCAACAGGGGCATGAAGGGCTGCAATCCTTGTCCGAGAACCCCTGCCTATCTGCCTGTGTGGGACCTCATCAGCACTCTGGCTATGGATAGTGCCTGCACCCTCACTTGCCATAGTCACCACAGTAGCCTGTTCCATGCCACCACCCGCCAACTGTCCATTATCTGCGGCAACTTGTGATGGGGTATGTGTGGGCATTGTGACTGTGCGTCGGGATGGGATTGTCATTAGTGGGATGCCAACCATGGGCACAGATTGAGCCAATAACAACCCCATCTGTGCCTCATTATGAGTATCATCATGGTCAGAGTCTGCAGAGACACTGACATCAGAATCAGAGCAGGAGGGACAGCGGCCACCGTGTCCACCTGTGAGGGGAAAACAACATATGTAAATTACTACTGGCACTATAAGGTTTGCTGGTACACACACACACACACACACACACACACACACACACACACACACACACACACACACACACACACACACACACGCAGGTGAGGTGCCTCAAAAGCATTACACAGACCTCACACTAGCTGACTGGAGGCATTCATGACACACGGTCAGACAATAACATACACATACTGGACAGACCCTCATCATCATGCATTGCAGCCCTTTCTAATTACCGTTACTACTAATATACACCTCTGGGATACGTGAGTGGTGTTAGTAGGTGATGGCCCTTCACCTAGCACACACTGCACCCATGTAAATTATTGCCATTCGCCTGTATAGCACTGTGGCAATTCCTTTAGAACATACCTTCCGCTGTACAGGGTTTTGCTGACCGTCTACATTTGTGACTCATATGTTTGGTCTGTTCCTCATAACTCTTGTGTTTGTCTGACAGATTACTGAGTTGACCTGTGGATTGGTGCTACTAATTAATGTCCTAATTTGAGGTGCAGACTGCATAACCTGCAGTATACTTATGTTAAAACAAAGCCGGTTACTCAAACAACTTCCCAAGCTTACAGTGGATATAGTAAGTATACACACACCTGTTAACATGCCAGGGTTTTGTGATATATAACATGAGACCTCAGAAATCAGGTCATAACATTGCCATCCTTTCATATGACATTGTCTGATAGATTACTGGGTTGACCTGTGGATTGGTGCTACTAATTAATGTCCTGATTTGAGGTGCAGACTGCATAACCTGCAGTACACTTATGTTAAAACAAAGCCAGTTACTCAAACAACTTACCAAGCTTACAGTGGATATAGTAAGTGTACACACATCTGTTAACATGCCAGGTTTTTGTGATATATAACATGAGACCTCAGAAATTAGGTCATAACATTGCCATCATTTAATATGACATATAACCTGTATAATTCAACTGAAGAACATACACATCAGTTACAGGTAACATATGGTAAATAAAATAAGTACAATAGGCTGGTTGCATGATTGTGCACACCCTTAAAGTAATACTCTGTTAAAGCACCTTTTGATTTAATTACAGCATTCAGTCATCTTGGGAAGGTGTTTATCAGAATGGCACATCTTGACTTCCCAATATTTGTACACTCTCCTTTGCAAAACACCTCCAACTATGTCAGATTACAAGGGCAACCCCTGTGCACTGCCCTCTTCAGGCCACTCTGCATATATCCTATTTGACATAGTTGTGGGCTCTGGCTTAGCCAGTGCAGAATATTGCATGTGTTCTTGTGAAGCCATTCTTTTGCTGATTTCAATGTATGGTTTGGGCCATTGTTGTGTGGAAAGGTGGAATTCCTCACCATCTACAGGTATGTGGCAGACACCAGAAGGATTGGAGCTACAATGGACTGGTTTTTGGAACTGTTCGTAATCCCCTCCATTGGCTACAGCCCCAGTTCCAGCTAGTGAACAGCAACCCCAAACCAGAACACTGCCATCACCACGCTTCACCACGGAGGTGGTGTTGTGGTGATGTGCAGTGGTTTTATTGCTTCAAACACACCTGTCAGAATTGTGGCTAAAGAGTTCAACTATGCTCCCATATTACCATAACACATTTTCCTGCTTGTTTTTGGAGACCTGATCTATTGTTTTCAGACTTTTGCCTGGCCTGGATATTGTTTGGTGTGAGGAACTTCTGCCATCTGCCAACCCTACACTATACGCAGGACATATGGAGACCATGGAAGATTCTTGTGCCATGTAGTACACACCCAGTACTTGGCAGAGATTCCTGCTACTCCTTCATTGTTTCTGTAGGGCTCCTTGCAGCCTCCTGTCCAGTTTTGGTCTAGTATTTTTATAGACTTTTGATAGGATGCCTACTCCTTTACAATGTCACTGTAGCCCCATATTTTCACCATCTTTTGATGACTGTCAACACTGTGTTTGATGGTATGTGCAATGCTGTGGAAATGTTTTGATACCCTTCTCCAGGCAGATACATCTCAATCATGTGGTCTCCTAGCAGCTTCATCAGCTCTATGTGACATAGCTGTTGCTGTAGCAGGTAACTGGGTATATGTTAGGATAATCCTGGTAGGACAGCTGACCGTTATTTGCTGTTAATCAAAGAGCATATGTAATTGATGGCAGGTGTGTACCCAACAAGGTGTACAGCTGTAGTTATATCAAAAGCTGCCTCAACACAGTAGTAGCTTCAGCCTGTGCACACATATGCATCTAGGTTGTTGTACTGTTGTTATGTGTCATTATTATTCCCCTAACAGATTTGTTTGCTTTGCAATTCAATTGTACAGGTTATAGGTCACATGAAAGGTTATCAGTATTTTGAACTTGTCTATTGTGCTTTCATTTTTGTATATCACAAATACCTGGCATTCTAACAGGTGTATACACCATTTATATGCACTGTATACCACAAATTTATGCAATATGACCCTAGTTTTGGTCCTTTGTACCCCCATTTTGTCAGTCATTGTCCAGATGTCCTGCAATGACAGGTTGTAAGGTATGCTACAGATATGTGACATCTCCTGCAAATAAGCCCTGTGATGACCACCGTGATGCAATGCAGTAAACACCACCACAAGTGAACATGCAGATATTGCTAAATGGCTGAGTATAACAGTCGTGTGCATGGTCACATGCATTAACTTTAGCATGCCTGGAGTGCTGGTGTGCCACAACAGGAAAATCCCAAACTTACCTGCTTCAGGCTGCTGTCCTATGTGCAGACCAGACGTACCTATGTAGTTGTGAGGGAGAGGTATTGTCAGCAGATTCACATTAGGCATTGGTACAAGATGAATGCTACGTTTCTGCACAGGTAGAGTACACACTATAATATTATATAATTTGCTGTCTTTCACCATACACTTGTGTGCATTACTAAACCTCACCCACTAATCCATTTTGCACTGACATATACATCTAAAGACCCTATAGAAGACACTTTAAATGCTACCTCATTTCAATGATGTATACTTTCCCTTACCTGGATGCTCCTCGCCTATTGCCTGGGTTCCGCCCACCTCCATGACTGCTGTTTCCCATGTTTGAGGTAGTCTGGGGGCTACCCAAGGTTGGCAAGGATTTCCTCTGTCGCCATAAGTGGGGCCTGTGTAGCTGGCCCCCCGCAGGTAGCAGTGCGGTCCCTCACTACAGCAGCAGCCCTTTGCCAGGCACAATGTATCAGCTCAGTTGCTCTATGCTTGACCTGATTGTATGTGCTTCCATGGTGGTCCAAGATGTTCCCTCTGTGGACGATCTCGTCCCACAGGGCAGTCCGCTCCCACAGATTTTGCCGGCTATGGCATATTGATGGCATAGTTTAAGATTACAGCTTCTGTGATGGCTGCTGTCTCTGCATCTGTGTAAGGCGGTTGCTGCTGCTGCATGGCACCTGGAAGACATTATAGCACTGTATGAACATGCATTGTACTCCTAGTCCTGATGTGTCATGTTCCCCCCCAATGAGGGGCAGTACATTGCATAAACCACCATTCATCATTCATGTCTGTGTAGCGGGATGACAGTGGCAATGTTTCTTGCAGCTGGGATGTCAATGGTGCTCAAGCTTTGCTTGCATACAATGTGTAATGGAACTGGAACCATATGCCTGTTTTCATGTAGAGCGCGACAGGAATGTTATCAGACCCCTTTGATTAGGCAGTTTGCACCTGACCCATGATGCTGAGGGGAGGGGTGCATGTGTTGTGCATATCCACCGATACTGATGGTGAGCCGGGGGGTGATGTTTGCCCTAAACCTATCTGCAGCAGGTTGGCTGTAGCTATGGTGTGTGCATGTGCTGTGATTGACCACCATTACAGGGTGGGTTGGGTTGTTGCCTCTGAGACTGCAGACATATGTGAAGATGGCCTTGTGATTGCCCTTAGTGGATATGTCCAATGTGTACTCATAGTTATCCTTACAGTAATCCACCTGTGACCTAATATGCTCATTCAGACAAAAGTTGACATGCTGCCCAGTTGGTGCCTGCTCCTACTTTGCCCTGTACACCAATATAGCATCACATTATGTGCTTTGTGCATTGCTAATGTCCATCAAAGGGGTTTACTCTACTTTGGTGGAGACAGGTTTTACAAGTAAGGTATTGCTGAGGCCATACACCTATGTGGGTGGTCATATATCTGTTTGTAGTAGGCATGGACACAAAGTCATATCACAGTTGGCTACCTCTATAATTTCAGGTCTATATCACATTGCCAAACTCTTAAAAGTTTGGACATCATATGGTCGACACCACATGATCAAACTTTTAAAAGTTCAAACGTTTCAATGGAGATCTCCATACATTCCGTGGGGAGGGACGCCCTCCGGGCTTCCATACAGTGCAGAATAGGAAGATTTCCCTTTTCTGCACTGTAATGCAATCTTGGAGTTGGTATATTTAAAGAGCAGGGGGGGGGGGATGTGGGGGGTGCAGGGTGGCTTGCCCCCCCCCCCCTTAAACCAATCAGGTAGGTTTTTTTCTTTGTTTTTTTTTTTTGTTACATTTTCAAACTTTTAAAACATTGATCAAATGGTGTTGACCATATGATGTTCGAACTTTTAAAAGTTTGATTATGTAATATAGATGCAGAATTTCAATGTGATACTCATGCTTATTCTAGTACCCATGTCTGTGTCAGGGCAATGCCACAACCAGTAGCAGCAGATGTGTAACTCTGTTGGATGCACAGAAACTAAGGTTGCACACATGTACAACATGTACAACTTATTTACCTGACATTTTGCATCCCATGTCAATTGTTATAAGGCAGCCAGGTACACCTACCCATACATACATATGCACAGGTAATACCTACTATACATTTCTGTTCTATGTCAGTATGGCACACTGTAATTACAGTCTTGCTGCTCAGTCAGTTATGTCAACCTGTTAGGTCAGGACATCTGGAGGACACCGCACATACATGGTGGGCTATGGTCCAAAATTAATGACACTTTCTTCATATTGCTGTGACACACATACGTCATTTGATAGTCCAGTAGCATTTGCATTCCAAGACATCCCCCGGAAGATGTCTGGTGCTCATATGGCAGGCAGAGAGGCGAAAGGCTAGGAGTGAGGTAGTGAGGGTAGGAACTGTTAATGTTGTGAATATGACTGGTATGGGGACCGAGCTAGCTGATATGATGGACAGAGGAAAGGTGGATATATTGTGTGCACCAGAGACAAGATGGAAGGGGTGTACAGGAGTGTGTATCAGAGTTAGGTACAAATAGTTTTATCCTTGTGTGTCTGGGAGAGGAACTGGTGTAGGGGTTAACCTGAAGCAACATTATGCCAAGAATGTTTGTGGAGGTGATAACAGTGTCAGGTAGACTGCTGTTTAGGAGGCTGGGAATCGATGGCATAATGATAACAGTTGTTATTGCATATGCTCCACTAACTGCATTTGTGATGGATGAGACAGATGTAGTTTGGTGTGGTTGGATGAAGTGGTGGTCAGTGTACCCAAGGGTGAGAGAGTGGTGATTGGAGAAGATTTCAATGGGCATGTTGGTGAAGGGGACAGATGGGATGCAGAAGTGTTGGGTAGATATGCTGTTAAGCAAATGAATGCAGAAGGTGAGATGGTAGTGGAGTTTTCAAAAGAGGTTGGACATGGCTGTGGTGAATATGTAGTTTTACAAGACCAAGGGGCATAAGGTGACATACAAGAGTGGAGGAAGATGCACACAGGTGGATTACCTCCTATGCAGTTGGGCCTGTTTGAAGGGGATTGGTAACTGTAAAGTGGTGACAGGGGAAAGTGTAGTTAGGCAGCATGGAATGTTAGTCTGTGGGATGACGGTGATCAAGAAGAGGGAGAGGAGAGTGAGGGCAGCACCATGGATCAAATGGAGGACACTGAGAAAGGGTGATTTTTGAGGCTGACTTCAGGGAAGAGTTAAGACAGGCAGTGGGTGGCAGTGAAGAGTGAGCAAATATCTGGGTAACTACATCTGAGCTAGTAAGGGAGATGAGTAGAATGGGGCTTCACGTGAGATCTGCACAGAGGAAGTAGAACAAGGAGACTTGGTGGTGGAAAGAGGACGTACAGGGAAGTATACAGAGAAAGAGGCTGGCCAAGGAGAAGTGGGATTGTCAGACAGATGAAGAAAGTAGACAGGTGTACAGGGAGATGGGGTGCATGGTAAAGAGAGTGGTGGCAAAGGCTGAGGATGGGGCATATGAAGGGTTGTATGTAAGGTTGGACACCAAGGATGGAGAATAGGACCTGTACCAATTGGCTAGACAGAGGCACATAGCTAGGAAGGATGTGCAGCAAATAAGGCTGATAAAGGTTAAGGGTGGAAGTGTACTCACAAGCGAGGAGAGTTTGTTGAGCAGGGGGAAACAGTACTTTGATGGGCTGTTGAATGAAGATAATGAGAGAGAGAGAGAGCTAAGTTGGATGATGTGGGTATGATGAGTCAGGACATGTAACAGATTATTAAAGAGGAAGTAAGGATAGCTATAAAGAGGTTTAAGAATGGAAAGGTTATTGGTCCAGATGGCATGCCTGTGGAAGCATGGAGGTGTTTAGGCCAAATGGCAGTGGTCTTTTTAACTGGATTGTTTGCTGTAATCTTGGAAAGTGAGAGGATGCGTGAGGAGTGGATAAAATGTGTTTTGGTACTGATTATGAGAATAAGGGTGGTGTGCAGAGCTGTAGTAACTACAGAGAGATAACATTAATCAGTCACAGCATGAGATATTGTTAAAGGGTGGTGGAAGCTAGGTTAAGAAGGGAGGTGAGGATTACTGATCAGCAGTATGCTTTCATGCCAGGAAAGAGCAGTACAGATGTGATATTTGCTCTGAGTGTTGATGGAGACATACAGAGAAGGTCGGAAGTAGCTGTGTTGTATCTTTGTGGACTTAAGAGATAGCATATGACAGGATGCATAGAGAGGAATTGTGGTATTGCATGAGGAGGTGAGGAGGTGAGGAGTGGCAGAGGAATCTGTAAGAATGCAATAGGATATGTACAAGGCTGGTGTGAGAGTGGTGAGTTCTGCATTGGGAGTGACATGTACATTTAAGGTGGAGGTGGGAGTTGTAGAATATGAACAGCCAAAGCATGTGTTTGAGGGAATTGAGTATGTGACAGTCTGTATGTATTAAAATGTACTGTGTACTGTGAACTTTGAATAAACTCTGAGCAATGAGAAAATACTGAAAAACAAGAGTCTGCTTGAAAGCAGGAAATGTGCCTTTTATGGAAGTGCATCCAATTTTCTCTCTCTGCCTAGAGATATGATGATGTGAATTGTCTTATCTTTATGGGTAAACCTTTGATTGGTTAATTGACCTGTATAATGACCTAATTGGTTCATTTTTATATTTTTGTACTGTCAGCAATATCACCATTATATAAGCTTGTTTATTCCTTTGTTCTGGGAGTCTCCCTGGTGCTTTCCATGAGGCTCCCACACATGTGTACTGTAGATAATAAAAACCACTGAAAGAGAAAGAACTGTATTTGTCTTCATTTTTAAAGTATTGTGTAATGTAACAATTGGTGCCATTTACTCGGATCTAAATTGAGAACAAGCTGCAGCAGTCAGGAACTGAACAAAATACTGCAAACGAAAGGGCCCATAACAGATTTTTCTGTTTCGACAGTGTTCCTTTCATTTTTCTGCACCTGTCTGCTTTAAAGATTTAAAAATATTTTTTTTTAATGCAGAAAATGGTATGATTTCTCTCATTCAGTTGTTTTGAGGTAAGTGGCATGCATTTCTTTTTCTGCTATCGAATGCGCAGTATGAATGTGGGTTAATAATGAAAATACTGGCGACATACGTATGAAAGGAGATATGATAGTGGGGTAGCAAGAAGTTTATATAACGCCTTAGCTAAACCTGTATTACACAAGTATATCACTATTTGAGTGAAAATGGGAGAGAGTGCGGGAAAAATAGATGAGCCAGAAAAAGGTACACCAGCCGATTATATGTTTTACCGTGTGTCCCGGGACAGTTGCATGTTTTTAAATCAGTGGATTGCCCTTACTAAAAATGACGGTGACCTTGCTTTTCCCAAAAATGGTAGTTTTAATAAAGATATATTGACTAATTTGCAAAAGAAATTAAAAAAGAAAGGAAAAATACCAGGGTTGTGCTGGGCAGCTTTTAATGATTGGATGTGTGAGGCTAAAGAAAGGGAAAAGGACTCGGTCATCAGTAGTCTTAAGGACAATCAAAAGAATCCACAAAAAGAAGAAAACGCTGTAATCACAATGAACTCCCAAAGCAGCAAACCAGTCCAGAAATCCACCACCACTCGATAGTAACACAGCTCACAATGAGGCACCTCAAAATCCAAAACACAGGTTTATTAACGCCACAGTAAGTGGCAGAAACACGTTTTCATCGATAAAATGACTTCTTCAGATAAAACCATGTAAAATACAGCTCCTTAAATACACACTTCATTGACAATATCATCACATTGCCAAACTCTTAAAAGTTTGAACATCATATGAGTCGACACCACATGATCAAACTTTTAAAAGTTCAAACGTTTCAATGGAGATCTCCATACATTCCGTGGGAGGGGCGCCTCGGGCTTCCATACAGTGCAGAATAGGAAGATTTCCTTTCTGCACTGTAATGCAATCTTGGAGTTGGTATATTTAAAGAGCAGGGGATGTGGGGGTGCAGGGTGGCTTGCCCCTTAAAACCAATCAGGTAGGTTTTTTCTTTGTTTTTTTGTTACATTTTCAAACTTTTAAAACATTGATCAAATGGTGTTGACCATATGATGTTCAAACTTTTAAAAGTTCGATTATGTAATATAGATGCAGAATTTCAATGTGATACTCATGCTTATTCTAGTACCCCTGTCTGTGTCAGGGCAATGCCACAACCAGTAGCAGCAGATGTGTAACTCTGTTGGATGCACAGAAACTAAGGTAATACACATGTACAACATGTACAACTTATTTACCTGACATTTTGCATCCCATGTCAATTGTTATAAGGCAGCCAGGTACACCTACCCATACATACATATGCACAGGTAATACCTACTATACATTTCTGTTCTATGTCAGTATGGCACACTGTAATTACAGTCTTGCTGCTCAGTCAGTTATGTCAGCCTGTTAGGTCAGGACATCTGGAGGACACCGCACATACATGGTGGGCTATGGTCCAAAATTAATGACACTTTCTTCATATTGCTGTGACACACATACGTCATTTGATAGTCCAGTAGCCTTTGCATTCACAGACATACCCCGGAGGATGTCTGGTGCTCATATGGCAGGCAGAGAGGCGAAAGGCTAGGAGTGTGGTAGTGAGTGTAGGAACTGTTAATGTTGTGAATATGACTGGTATGGGGACCGAGCTAGCTGATATGATGGACAGAGGAAAGGTGGATATATTGTGTGCACCAGAGACAAGATGGAAGGGGTGTACAGGAGTATGTATCAGAGTTGGGTACAAATAGTTTTATCCTTGTGTGTCTGGGAGAGGAACTGGTGTAGGGGTTAACCTGAAGCAACATTATGCCAAGAATGTTTGTGGAGGTGATAACAGTGTCAGGTAGACTGATGTTTAGGAGGCTGGGAATCAATGGCATAATGATAACAGTTGTTATTGCATATGCTCCACTAACTGCATTTGTGATGGATAAGACAGATGTAGTTTGGTGTGGTTGGATGAAGTGGTGGTTAGTGTACCCAAGGGTGAGAGAGTGGTGATTGGAGCAGATTTCAATGGGCATGTTGGTGAAGGGGACAGATGGGATGCAGAAGTGTTGGGTAGATATGCTGTTAAGCAAATGAATGCAGAAGGTGAGATGGTAGTGGAGTTTTCAAAAGAGGTTGGACATGGCTGTGGTGAATATGTAGTTTTACAAGACCAAGGGGCATAAAGTGACATACAAGAGTGGAGGAAGATGCACACAGGTGGATTACCTCCTATGCAGTTGGGCCTGTTTGAAGGGGATTGGTAACTGTAAAGTGGTGACAGGGGAAAGTGTAGTTAGGCAGCATGGAATGTTAGTCTGTGGGATGACGGTGATCAAGAAGAGGGAGAGGAGAGTGAGGGCAGCACCATGGATCAAATGGAGGACACTGAGAAAAGGTGATTTATGAGGCTGACTTCAGGGAAGAGTTAAGACAGGCAGTGGGTGGCAGTGAAGAGTGAGCAAATATCTGGGTAACTACATCTGAGCTAGTAAGGAGATGAGTAGAATGGGCTTCATGTGAGATCTGCACAGAGGAAGTAGAACAAGGAGACTTGGTGGTGGAAAGAGGACGTACAGGGAAGTATACAGAGAAAGAGGTTGGCCAAGGAGAAGTGGGATTGTCAGACAGATGAAGAAAGTAGACAGGTGTACAGGGAGATGGGGTGCATGGTAAAGAGAGTGGTGGCAAAGGCTGAGGATGGGGCATATGAAGGGTTGTATGTAAGGTTGGACACCAAGGATGGAGAATAGGACCTGTACCAATTGGCTAGACAGAGGCACATAGCTAGGAAGGATGTGCAGCAAATAAGGCTGATAAAGGTTAAGGGTGGAAGTGTACTCTCAAGCGAGGAGAGTTTGTTGAGCAGGGGGAAACAGTACTTTGATGGGCTGTTGAATGAAGATAATGAGAGAGAGAGAGAGAGAGAGAGAGAGCTAAGGTTGGATGATGTGGGTATGGTGAGTCAGGACATGCAACAGATTATTAAAGAGGAAGTAAGGATAGCTATAAAGAGGTTTAAGAATGGAAAGGTTATTGGTCCAGATGGCATGCCTGTGGAAGCATGGAGGTGTTTAGGCCAAATGGCAGTGGTCTTTTTAACTGGATTGTTTACTGTAATCTTGGAAAGTGAGAGGATGCGTGAGGAGTGGATAAAATGTGTTTTGGTACTGATTATGAGAATAAGGGTGGTGTGCAGAGCTGTAGTAACTACAGAGGGATAACATTAATCAGTCACAGCATGAGATATTGTTAAAGGGTGGTGGAAGCTAGGTTAAGAAGGGAGGTGAGGATTACTGATCAGCAGTATGCTTTCATGCCAGGAAAGAGCAGTACAGATGTGATATTTGCTCTGAGTGTTGATGGAGACATACAGAGAAGGTCGGAAGTAGCTGTGTTGTATCTTTGTGGACTTAAGAGATAGCATATGACAGGATGCATAGAGAGGAATTGTGGTATTGCATGAGGAGGTGAGGAGGTCAGGAGTGGCGGAGGAATCTGTAAGAATGCAATAGGATATGTACAAGGCTGGTGTGACAGTGGTGAGTTCTGCATTTGGAGTGACATGTACATTTAAGGTGGAGGTGGGAGTTGTAGAATATGAACAGCCAAAGCATGTGTTTGAGGGAATTGAGTATGTGACAGTCTGTATGTATTAAAATGTACTGTGTACTGTGAACTTTGAATGAACTCTGAGCAATGAGAAAATACTGAAAAACAAGAGTCTGCTTGAAAGCAGGAAATGTGCCTTTTATGGAAGTGCATCCAATTTTCTCTCCCTGCCTAGAGATATGATGATGTGAATTGTCTTATCTTTACGGGTAAACCTTTGATTGGTTAATTGCCCTGTATAATGATCTAATTGGTTCATTTTTATATTTTTGTACTGCCAGCAATATCACCATTATATAAGCTTGTTTATTCCTTTGTTCTGGGAGTCTCCCTGGTGCTTTCCATGAGGCTCCCACACGTGTGTACTGTAGATAATAAAAACCACTGAAAGAGAGAAAGAACTGTATTTGTCTTTATTTTAAAAGTATTGTGTAACGTAACAATTCGTGCCATTTACTCGGATCTAAATTGAGAACAAGCTGCAGCAGTCAGGAACTGAACAAAATACTGCAAACGAAAGGGCCCATAACAGATTTTTCTGTTTCGACAGTGTTCCTTTCATTTTTCTGCACCTGTCTGCTTTAAAGATTTAAAAATATTTTTTTTTTTATGCAGAAAATGGTATGATTTCTCTCATTCAGTTGTTTTGAGGTAAGTGGCATGCATTTCTTTTTCTGCTATCGAATGCGCAGTATGAATGTGGGTTAATAATGAAAATACTGACGACATACGTATGAAAGGAGGTATGATAGTGGGGTAACAAGAAGTTTATATAACGCCTTAGCTAAACCTGTATTACACAAGTATATCTCTATTTGAGTGAAAATGGGAGAGAGTGCGGGAAAAATAGATGAGCCAGAAAAAGGTACACCAGCTGATTATATGTTTTACCGTGTGTCCCGGGACAGTTACATGTTTTTAAATCAGTGGATCGCCCTTACTAAAAATGATGGTGACCTTGCTTTTCCCGAAAATGGTAGTTTTAATAAAGATATATTGACTAATTTGCAAAAGAAATTAAAAAAGAAAGGAAAAATACCAGGGTTGTGCTGGGCAGCTTTTAATGATTGGATGTGTGAGGCTAAAGAAAGGGAAAAGGACTCGGTCGTCAGTAGTCTTAAGGACAATCAAAAGAAACTAAAAGAGCAGATAAAGGAACTGCAGCATACTGCGAGTAAGCTAGATGTAGCAGACGATAAACGCTTAAGGGAACCACCCTTTAAGGGATTATATCCTGTACAGGAATTAAGTAAATTACAAATAACTGAATCATCTGAGGATGATAAACCCTGGTTCCCCCCACCCCTTATGGCTCCTCCACTGCAATATCAGCCTTCACAGGTTCAAGATGGAGCAGTGAGCTCCACAACAGAGGGTGAAGGCCGGCGGGGAGAAGGGCAGACCACTCCCGACTCTGGAAGCAGAGATCAGGCAATGGGAGGTCAGCCTAGCAGACCGAGTATAGAACAACCTGACCAAACAGATACAGGTAAACCATCACCTAGACTAACCCGTTCTAAGACAAAAGAAACAGCAGAAAAGAAAAGCACAAATGCTTTTTGACCCTAGATCTAGCTAGCCAAAAATATATCACAATAAAAAAGCCGTATATTTACACAAGGGTAAATATTACAAGCAATGCCCAATTGTGATTGAAGACAATGACGGCTACATTGGTCCGGACAAATCTAATCCAGATTCTGATTCTGAATCGGGCACTAGCCCATCAGATGAAGAAGGAGTATTCCCATTGAGAGAACTCCCAAACCCAGCACATACTAGGGATGCGGGACAACCGGCTACTGTAGTGGTACCTAGGGCGTGGTCAGCAGTTGATTTTGAAGTGATCACTAAATCACTCCCGCCTATTCATACTAACCCAGCGAAGTTTCAACATGTATTGGCAGGACATATCTGTTTGCAAAATCCTACCATAGAAGAGGTTAGAGCTGTCCTCCAATACGCTGTCCCAGCTGATCTGATGAAACGTATCTGGGATCATGCTAATGTTCCTACCCCAATACCGAAGCACAACATACAAGGGGAGAATGGATATGAAGCGGTTAGGCAACGTATAGTTGATACTATCACTGTAATAGTGCCACCTACCCCTAATTGGTCAAAAATTAAATCAGTCATACAGAAAGAGGATGAGCCTATAGACGAATACTTAAATCGACTCACTGAAGCCTTTGAGGCATATTCCAGGTACCCAGAGCCCACCAAAGGACCATCACAAAGCGGGCTGTCAGCTGCCTTTGTAGATGGGTTACACCCTCAGGTGAGGGACAAGTTAAAGGAAGTCTGCTTAAACTGGCCTAGTGTGGGCTTACATGAGTTAGTCCAGCAGGTACAATACCTATCTGACCATTTAGCTAAAGAAAAGAAGGATTTACAGGAGAAATTAGTAAAAGCACAAATCCAAATGTGTAGCACTTTTGGTCAGCGGGGTAGAGGACGAGGGAGGGGTGGATGCCAAGGAGCAGGAAATCAGAATAGACAAAACTGGCAGGGAACACAGTTGGCCCCACCCCAGAATTCTAGTAATCAGACAGAGTGTTTCAACTGTGGCCAAGCAGACCATTGGAAAAATGAGTATCCATATTTGGCTGAGCAACCTGCACCATACACTGATGCGTCGCATCAGTGGAATTCTAACTGGATGCAGTCCAATCAACAGCAACCACAATGAAGGTTCCCTGAACAGAAACAACAGCAATTGTGTCCTTTTATTCCTGTGGATCAGGATGGACCACATGCTATGTTACTGGTTAAAAATAAACCCTATCCATTTTTAATTGATACCGGAGTGACTAAATCCATGCTAGCTGGCAAAGCAGCCATGAATGTTCCCCACTCCGACAAAATAGCTAGAGGAGTGGGGGTCTCTTATATACCTATTGAGTATTCCAAAACTGTTCCAGTCCCAGTAACTTTGGGACCTCTACAGGATAACCATGCATTTTTAGTAGGACCCTCAGCACCTTTCAATTTGTTAGGAAGAGACTTGCTTTGCAAAATGGGGGCCACCATTTTTTGCACAGCTGATGGAGTTTATCTCCAAGTACCTTCAGACCAACAGGATAGTACCCTGGCAGGTTTAGATGACTCTGTCATTTTACAGACGATGTGTATCCAGCCAAAATCTGACAGAAACGAATAATTACATTCCCTACCCTCTCACCTGTGGACTACTCATGACAATGATGTAAGGTTTTTGACCTCAGCTACTCCTGTAAAAATAACCCTAAAACCAGGAGCAAAGTTACGGTGAGTACCACCATACTCTTTGACAGCTGAGGCTATATCTGTTATTGCCCCTGTTATTTCTGCATTGGAACAGCAAGGGATCATAGTACCCACCACAAGCCCATGTAACACCCCAATATTACCGGTGAAAAAACCTGGCAAACAAGCTTACAGATTTGTGCAGGACTTGCAGGAAGTTAACAAAGCTGTTTTGCCTGTTTTCCCAGTTGTACCAAACCCAGCTACTATTCTGGGCTGTATCCCACCTACTGCAAAATGTTTTACGGTAATAGATATTTCATCAGCTTTTTTCTCTATTCCAGTGCATCCCGACAGTCAGTATTTGTTTGCATTTACCTACAAAGGTCAGCAGTATACTTGGACTCGATTGCCCCAGGGATATGTAGAATCCCCAACCTTATTTTCTAGAGAGATGCATAGACAGTTACAGGATCTGCAACTACCATCACATTCAGTTCTAGTGAAATATGTGGACGATATTCTTATAGCTTCACCAGACAGTAACTCACGTAGGGAAGATTCCCTTCTAGTGTTAAACTTTTTAGCTACACGAGGGTTTAAAGTAAATAGATCAAAATTACAATTCTGTCAGGAAATGGTGCAGTATTTGGGACATATTATTGCAATGGGTTCTCGTCAAATACTCCCAAATCGTATATACTTCTATTCAAAATGCCCCATGCCCTGTAACCCAGAGGCAGCTTCGAGGATTCCTTGGCCTAGCAGGATACTGTAGACAGTGTGTGCCTAATTTTTTGGAATTTCGCCCCCCCCCCCTGTTACATCTCCTAAAAAAAGATATTACGGAACCTTTACCCTGGACATCACAACACGATGAGGCTTTTCAGGTTATCAAAACAGCCTTGGTAAATCCTCCTGCCATAGAGTTGCCAGATTATTCCAAACCTTTTGTTTTCTTTTGCTGTGAGTGAAACAAAACTGCCTTGGGTCTCCTAGCCCAGCAACGCACTGGAGGCTATCGACCTATTGCTTACTATAGCACTCAGCTAGATCCGGTTGCCTCTGGTTACCCGGCTTGCTTACGGGGTGTGGCAGCTGCCACTGTTTTGATTGATATGGCAGCCCCACTAACCTTAGGACATGATACTATATTAGCAGTCCCACATGCTATTCAAGCGCTACTTCTAAAGACAAAAACACAGTATCTTTCAAATGCACGCCTTACTAAATATGAACTAAGTTTAATAAATAATCCTGCCCTAGAAGTCATACACTGCCCACCACTGAACCCTGTCTCTTTAATACCAACTTCGGATGAGGGCGAACCACATGATTGTGTGCTTGTAGTTAACTCTGTTCTTTCTCCTAGGTTACATTTATATGATACTCCTTTGCAAAATCCTGATTTAGTTCTTTTTGTCAATGGATTTTGCTTACGTACAAACTCTGGTGAATTCCAAGCTGCTTGGTCAGTCTGTACTCAGACTGAAGTTTTAAGGTCAGCACGATTACCCCCAGGCACTTCCGTGCAGGCTGCAGAACTAGTGGCATTATCGAATGCATGCAAAATAGCTAAGGACAAGTCTGTTACTATATATACTGACTCCTGTTATGCCCATGGCGTTGTTCATGATTTTGGTATACTTTGGAAGGAACGAGGGTTTTTAACTTCTTCCGGGGCACCCGTTAAAAAACATTTTTATATCAATAACTTGCTACAAGACTTATTGTTGCCATCTGAACTTGCTGTTGTTAAATGTGCAGCCCATCAATCTAATGACTCTTTTGAAACTAAGGGCAATAATTTAGCTGACTGGGCTGCTAAACAGGCTGCTCTCTCACAAACTGTTCAGGGACATTTTTTGCAGCCTCTGCAACCAATGGTTACTTTTCATACCACAGTGTTAAAAGCTTTACAGGATGAAGTCCCAGAATCAGAAAGAAGAACATGGCTGGCTCAAGTTTGTTTTAAACGCTCCGATCTCATTTGGCAACATCCAGATGGCAGATTGGTCTGCCCAATGTCCATGTTAAATTCTCTTATTAAAGCGTATCATTTGCCAGCCCATGTCGGGGTACAAGCATTAATAAAACAAATCTGAAAGGATTGGTTTGCCCCAGGACTTTCTGCTTCTGTACAGCATTTTTTGAGCATGTGCTCCATTTGTTTACAGTATAACATTTCAAAAGGCACTATGGCTCCCGCACAACCACTGCCAAAACCATTGGGACCATTTTGCACTTTGCAATGGGATTTTAATGAACTTCCACCTTGTGCTCGTTTCAAATATGTTTTAACTGTTGTTGATGTTTTTTCTGGGTGGTTAGAAGCCTACCCATGTGTCAAAAATGATGCTATTTCAGTTACTAAGAAACTTTGTTATGAATTGATACCTCATTTTGGTGTTCCCTGTCAAATATATTCAGACCGTGGAACACATTTAACTGCTCTCTTAATTGATTCACTGTGTAAAATGTTAGGCATCACTCTAAAATTTCATTGTCCATATAGACCACAGGCATCAGGTATTATTGAACGCATGAATCAGACACTGAAAACCAGACTGGCTAAAATTACTACTGAAACAGGCCTCACTTGGGTACAGGCCCTACCTCTAGCCCTACTCTCTATGAGAGCACAAGTACATCCTACTAAAGGTCTTTCTCCTCATAAAATGCTAATGGGCTGCCCTATGCTTATGCCCATGACTCCACCACCACCCTTTTCTGAGTATGATGCATTTGATCATGATATTCTTGTATATTGCACTTCTCTTGTCTCTTTTTTCAGTTTCATCACAGCCAGGTAGCAGTAGCTCAACATATCCCTGATCCTTTCCTGTCCTCCGCACTACAACCAGGAGATTGGGTGTACGTCAAGTCATTCTCTCGTAAAACAGCGCTTCAACAATGCTGGAAGGGTCCCTTCCTGGTTCTACTGATGACATCATCAGCAGTCCAACTACAAGGCTCAACCACCTGGATTCACATATCGCATGTCAAGAAGGTCATCCCATCTGAAGATCAACAGCCTCTACCTTTTGCTACTCCTGATTCTCCACTTATTGCTACTCGTACTCGAAGCCATACTGTACCAGCACCTGACAATGCCTGATGTTTATCCATTTGGACAACCTTACCCTCCAGACACAATACAAGTGCAACCACCAATTCCACAAAAGCACTGCACAGCTATTTTGGTGGTTATTCTTGTCATTTTGTTATTTTTACTGTGGCCATTTTTATTTCCTGCTCCATCTATGCCTCATGCCAAACGAGCTACATGGCATCCACCTTTCAACACCTACCAAGCCATTAAATATGCTTATGCATCATCCCTCAATGTCTCGGACTGCTGGATTTGTACTGCTATTCCTACTGTTCATGGGGGATTGATGCTAAATATAGTCCCTTTAGGGGTTAATGAGACCTGGATGAATCTGATCTATGATACATCAAATGTTATTTCAAAGGACAAGATAGCATTACAGTTGTCCCTCCGCCAAAACGGAACTGTGTGTTTTCAAAAACGTGGTAAAACTAGAGTACGGTGGAGTCATTGTAACAAAACAGTGGTACATAACTGCATTGCAGACAATTCAGGTTGTGTAACAGATTTTTCACCTATAAAAAGACTTGTTAAAAACTCTATAGCTAGCTTTTCCCAGAAAATAGAAACTGTCTATTGGAAAATATTCCAAAGACTGCAGGATGCCGGGGATTTCTTCAAGTCTATCAACATCACCATTAAAGTAGAAAATTGCTATTTTGTATGTGGAAGAAAAGCATATAAATTTCTACCAGGAAACTGGTCTGGCAGCTGCTTCCTGGGCTAGCTAGTCCCAGCTATTCAACATATATCGGCATTACCTAAAGGGAAAATTCAGAATGTTTGAGAGGTCAAGAAGCCTGCCAATCCTGTAGGTCGAGTTGATGCTTCATGGATCTATCATCATGATTTAGTTCATGCTAGCACCAAACGACTGTCCCATATGGACTTGGGTGATGACGTCATATCATGGGTTGGTATAATTCCATCATACGGAGCAGTGAAATCAATTTGGGAACTGAGAAAGCTATCTAAATTGCTTTAAATATTAAGCAATGCTACATTTTCTGCCTTAGAACTAGTGACTGATGAATTGACTGCTATGAAAGCTGTAGTACTCCAAAACCGTATGGCTCTCAGTTTCACCCTAGCGGCGATAGGAGGAACTTGTGCTTTAATCCAGGAGGAGTGCTGTACATTTATTCCTGACAATCAGCATGAAAATGAAAGCCATCTTGAACTGATTCAAAGAATTTCTGAACTCTCGAAGACCAAAGAGGCCGATAGTTCAACATGGGCATGGTTAACCAACCTGTTCTCAGGCTGGGGAGGTGGACTGTTGAAGTTGATTTTATTGTTGCTTTTCTTGTCTTATTTCTAATCAAAGCACTGATCTTGAAATTAATGTCTTCAAAAACTGTGAAGAAAGTGCCTAAGTTTTATATGCCTGCAGCTATGAATGTAGACAATGAAATGACAATGCTTTCCAATGATGAAAAGACCAGTAGCATGGTTATGTTAGATTTGGGACAAATGTATGATAGGTTAAATGGTGATGCTTACACAGCATCAAATGGGGGATTGTAGAATATGGACAGCCAAAGCATGTGTTTGAGGGAATTGAGTATGTGACAGTCTGTATGTATTAAAATGTACTGTGTACTGTGAACTTTGAATGAACTCTGAGCAATGAGAAAATACTGAAAAACAAGAGTCTGCTTGAAAGCAGGAAATGTGCCTTTTATGGAAGTGCATCCGATTTTCTCTCTCTGCCTAGAGATATGATGATGTGAATTGTCTTATCTTTATGGGTAAACATTTGATTGGTTAATTGCCCTGTATAAAGATCTAATTGGTTCATTTTTATATGTTTGTATTGTCAGCAATATCACCAGTATAGAAGCTTGTTTATTCCTTTGTTCTGGGAGTCTCCCTGGTGCTTTCCATGAGGCTCCCACACGTGTGTACTGTAGATAATAAAAACCACTGAAAGAGAGAAAGAACTGTATTTGTCTTCATTTTTAAAGTATTGTGTGATGTAACAGAGTAGATCAGGGATCAGCTATGAACCCTTTCTTATTTGCAGTGGCAATGGACAGGTTGACAGACATGATCAGACAGGAGTCCCTGTAGACTGTCCTGTTTGCAGATGACATTGTGGTATGTAGTGAGAGTAGGGAACAGGTTGAGGAGCCCCTGCAGAGGTGGAGGTATGGTCTAGAGAGCGGAGGAATGATGGTCAGCAGGACTAAGACAGAATATATGTGTGTGAATGGGAGGGATGATAGAGGAATGGTGAGGATGCAGGGAGTACCATTTGTAAAAGGTGGATAGGTGTAAATACTTGGGATCAACAGTTCAGAGTAATGGCGAGTGTGGGGAGAGGTGAAAATGAGAGTACAGGCAGGATGTGGGTAGTGGAGAAGAGTGCCAGGTGTAAATTGTGACAGATTATTACCATTTAGAGTAATAGAGAAGGTCTACAGGAGGGTAATGAGACCAGCTATGTTATATGGGTTGGAGACATTGGCATTGAGAAAAGAAGGCACAAGCCAAAACTGGATGTAGTAGAGTTCATGATGTTAAGATTTGCATTGGGTGTGACAAGGTTGGACAGGATTAGGAATATGTATGTTATGGGGTCAGCCCAGATTGGACAGCTTGGGGACAAAGCCAGAGAGTGGCAGGATTATGCAGTTTGGATATGTGATGAGGAGGTAGGCTTATTATATTTGAGAAAGGATGAGGCTGCCAGGTAAGAGGGAAAGAGGAAGGCCTGAGATAAGTTGTATGTATGTATATATGTATGTTGTGATAGCAGACATGCAGTTGGCTGGTGTGACAGATCAAGATGCAGATGATTGGAATACATGGAGACAGATGATCTGCTGTGGCAACTCCTAACGGTTACAGCCAAAAGAAAGAGAAGGTGATGTTGTAATGTAAGTGTTCACATGTTTACAATTATTTGCAAGACATAACACAACACTTGATGACATAACTACAAATATGAGGCACACATATGGTCAGTGTTCATAACACTGGACAGTTGAATGGCATGAGCACAGTATATCACATGCAGTTTAACACACACAGCTACAACAGTATTTCCACATGCAAATACCCTGTATAGGTCCATTACAAGTTTGAGACAAACATGTATATCATATTTGTATTCACAATTAACATGTGGATATCTGCGACATCCCAGTAGCTGGCCTAGCAGTGTCACAGTCAGTATTGTGCAACACACACTCCAGTAGTGGTCATATGTGATCCATCCTTTCCTGCGGTGACCCAGGGCCCTGAGCTGTGTTCTGTGTCACTGCAGACAGACACAGATGCTATGGCCATAGGCTCTGCTTAGCAATATATCAGTACAACATGTGTTGTTGAGACATAATATTTTTTGGACTTCCTTTTTTCCCCTGCTACATTCGATTACATTCTTCATTGTTTGACATACTTGTGTTTTTTTTTCTCGGTTCAGTTGGTATAATCCATCAGTTTCAGTGTGTGTGTGTGTCTGTCTGTCTGTTTGTTTGTTTGTTTGTCTCTCTCTCTCTGAGACATATATAGGATATGCATCTATTTTGTATAGACAGCAGCTTGCCTTTGTAGGTAATGCTCATGAGCAGCTGATGGCCTGTGCACCAGTTGGAGTACCCCACTTGCTAATTGCATGTAGAACAGCTGTGGTATCATTCCCATACCCAATAGCATGGAAACACACTCCTATAATTGACTGCTTCATGTGGGCATTGCCCCTTTTCATTGCCTGTGAGGAGGACTTCATGGAGGTGTGTGACAAACAGCATCACAGAGGGTAGTTGCAAAAACCTCTTACAACAAACACTGTGAAGTCAGCCCAACAAACTGGGGGAGAATGTTTCAGACATAGGGACAGAATGTAAGTGATTGCTGTTATACAGTTGAATTAATGCTAGCTTGACAAGGTTTGTGTGGATATGGCTCCTCTGCATGAATTTAAGTCTGATAGTGTTATGTGGTTGACATAACTCTCAACTGTAGGGCTTTCCACAGACTGGCCAGAGTTTGGACTGTTATATTTGGTGTGTTACTCACATGTTTTTTGTCCTTGGAAATTCAATAGCATACTCTGAGGATTGCAATTAGTAAATGGTAACATCCATGTGTGTTTCGGACTTCATATCCCTCAGAACAGATATGTTACAATAACCCTGTTACACCAGCAACTTTCTCAGTTTATAACAGCAATATTTCAATAATGCCCATGTATTTGGGTCTCTACCCCCCAAGTATGTCAGGTGGATAGGTATAGTATATCATTATATAGTGACTTCATTCCTGATATTATCCCAGTGATGTATCAGACTGCTAGACATGTTATGTGTAGGAGGCCTTATATATGAGGACAAAGCCTGGATGTTCTGTGGGACTCTATACAGTTGAGAGGACTGTGTATTTCTGGCAATTGCTGACAGACTGTCAGGATTATGTAGCAGTGTATTGTGAATGTGTCATTTGGCCTGTGTAGGGAGGGGGGTAGATGTAAGTGTTATGGCTCCTTTTCTATCTGACTTTGCATGCTGCTCCAGTTTCTGGTGCTCTATCAGATGTATATGTTTGTAGGGGCAGACTGGCACATGTCCCATATCACAGTCTGGCATCAGACTACACTGTGAATTGGGCCAGTACATGTAGGGGTAGTGTGTGAGTGGCAAACATGCTGATGATTTTGTTCACACAGTCCATATACTCTACTGTTCATGTGGTGAGATAGTTTATGGTTATGCACTTTCACACTGGTGTCTGTTTGTCAGTGCTGTTACATCCCTGTAGTACCTGATACATTTGCAATTACATGTGTATTCCCCCATAGCAAAATTTGGTTAGTGTTTTGTCAGTCTGCCTGTAGTTTAGACAGTGCTTGGTGACATGCCTAGCAGCTCAGTGTAGTTTCCCCTACTGTGATGCTTTGTCCAGATATTTATCAGAACTACTGTTGCCTGGCTCACTTATGTGTTGTGTATTTCTAACACATCAGTGGGATGATGTGAAGATTTATGTCAGTAACTAGTGGGAACTAATTTGGTTTTGTACGTGGGCTATTCCAGTCAATATATGCTACAACAGACAGAAAGGTATTACTGCATCAACTTTGTCACCTTATCTACTCCAGTATTTGGGATATGTTCCCAGTTTTATGGCTTTACCCCCCCCCCCCCTTTGTCAGGCTTGGTCAAGATTTGTTGCACTAAGGGGTTCTGAGCATACCTCTTGACTGGCCAGATTGTTTCAGACTGTCCAGGTTTATTGCTCATATTTCTGGTCTGCTCCACAGAATCATTATTTTAATTTCTGTGGTAAATCACTGTTGTGATGATGACAGGATTTCTGTCAGTAAATGATGATGTACATTTCAGTTTCAGAACTCACATCCTTCCAAACATGTATACTAACACAAAACATGTTACTGTAGAAACATTCTACATTTATAACTGCAGTATGTCCATTATGTCCCTAGTCTTGGCCCATTCACCCCCCACCATTTGACATCCTTTGTCCAGATTTCCTGCACTAAGAGGTGGAGAGGTATGGTGCTGGGTATGACTCCACTACATGTTATGAGCATATGTATATATATATATATATATATATATATATATATATATATATATATATATATATATATTTATACATATATATTCCTTTTTTGATATCTATACATATATTTATATAAAAATACATATGTATATATTTTATATGTACTTGTTTTATATGTATAGCTCCATATATCTGATGTATATACTTTTTCATATTTATCTCTCACCATACACATCTATATGTGTATATTTATATATACTAAACATGACTGATTCCACAGTGTTTGTTCCCTACTATTCTATACCTGTACTGAATGATATATTTGAAAATGCAGCATTTGTTATTACAGCGCAGATTGTGTAGTGGTACACACTGCTCTGACTATGATGTACAGTGTCCTGGGTTTGACACTTGGTAGGGCTGATTATTTTGTTGCTGGGCAGAACAGTGGCTGATGGGTGCAGAGTGAATAAGACACTTTTAAGCAGTTGTAAGCTGGGTTTGCGCAGGTTTGCATGATGGTAAGCAATGCCAACACACAGTTAAATGAGAAACTGCTTAATCTGTGTAGGCATCGCTTAGCATCATGGAAACTCACTTGGTGCTGCTTACTGCCACTTACTCCTGCTTACCCCCACGCTAATTTCTTTAAAAGAAAAGAAAAACGAGGTGATAGTACAGTGGTGAAAAAGGGGGCATGTAGAGTGAAAACAATATGAAAGATAGATAGGGATGTGCAGGACAGGTCTAGGGAAGGTCCGTAGCCGTCCATTTCTGCTACAGCAACAGCTGTGCATTTGTACAGAATTTGGAGGTAAATTTGGACACTCAAACCCCTGAGAGAGGGGTGAGGACAACAGTAATGTGTTGTTAAGCCAATTAGGCCAGATTACATGTGTCTAGTGGACACGTGTGTGAAATGGACAGCTATGTATGGAGTGAATTTTTTGGGGGGGAACAGATTGCCATTTTTTTTTCATAAGGTGAGAGTGGGATGTTGGGGAATGATAGTAGATACATTTGGGGAGGTAAGTTGGTAGGAAGACAGACAAGACAGCTGACAGGGGCAGTATACAACACGTCAGGGGTGGTAAACACCTTGGATGTGGAGGTTGGTTGGGAATCAGTTGCACATGAGCCCTCATATGGTTACAGTGGGACTGAGATCCCCAGCCATGGGCAGTCACCACTGCACCTTCATGGCCCTGAAGGTGTGCTGTGCTGGAGGCTGCACAGTAAGGGCAGGCTGACCCTCAAGATGCACCAGGTGGCCTTCAAGCTGGCACAGCTGATCACTGTACTCTGAATGGAGGATGCCGAGTACCGATCCCCGGACCTGACAGCGGGTGATGGTCTCCTCTCTGCACCTGCTCCCATGGGGGTTGAGCTCCATGCCATGAGGTGGTTCCACACAAAGGTGGTGCAGGACCAATGGAAGAGGAAGGCCCGGGTTGGGTCCCAGATGTGCTGTGGCCTGGTGCCACGGCCAGATAAGGATGGACAGGTGGATCCACCGGGTTCTGCCTTCCCAGATGTGCTATGGTGTTTCAGTTTAAAAAAATATGTCAGTTGGTCAAGAACAACACATTTCAGGATTAGTTATAACAGCATGTATGGATGTTCCAACTGACCCTATAAAACAGAATTGAAACACTTGCATAGCAAACAGAACACATGCATATATGGAATCATAGTAGGCATTATAATAGTATGCAAGTTACATTGATAGCAACAGGCCACCAAAGATAGTATTTGAACAGTGAACATTAATATTCAAAGGGTTCAATACTTGTATAACAATAGGATACATGTCCCAACAGTAGGTTTGGAGATGAACATACCCATTTAATGTGTATGAAGTATTGATGCAGATAGGGTGGGGGAGAGAGAGAGATCAATTAACAGTTGTCTAGGCTTCAATTTTCAGCAACTGTACAGTTCATTACTCTACTCATTACTCTCCATGGCTGACCTCACTGTATATCTACCTATGGCCTGGGGATGGACAGTGAGATTTTTGTACATAGTGTATTGGTTATGCCTTCTTACAGCTAATAGACAAATGTTCTTATCTTCCAGACTTGTTGAAGTAATATGTGTTAACATTACCTGACTGTTTCTACACATATTTACATCTTCACAATTACATATGTGACACTGACAGGAGCACCTGGCACTTATGCTTGGGGGGGGGGGTGGTACTGACATACTCCATCGGGATTTCTATCTGTCCTCCTTGTTATTAGCAGCAGTGACTATTAGCTGTGACAGCGTGACACTAAGGGACATCTATCGGAACAAAGAGGTTGGTGTATGCGTGTATCTTGCTGTCATTTGCAGCCTTGGAGTTGGACAGTGGATATGTTGAACACAGAGTGTGTTAGTAAAGCCTTCTTTCAGCTATTACAAACATTTCCTTACCTTGCAGTCCTGTGGAGGTAATTTATGTTAATACTACCTGACTGTTTCTACAAATATTCACATATTCCTGTTTGACAATATGCATTCAGTGTACTACCACTGCTAGGATTCAAACCATGCCTGTTTGTGAAGAAAGGTACATCACAGCTGTGTTTAATCACAATGAGCTACTGAGAAACTGCTGACTCCTCATGCTTGACTTTTTTCTCCCTATTACTCTCAGGTTTGCACAATCTGACCTTGTAGTTAGACAAATGCCCTAGGTAATGACAACTGTACTGCAATTTTCAGACAACAGATATGTGTTAAGTTTTCAGTAATAGTTGCATAAAACAGTTATTTTCTACCAGAAGTACATAACTGTGCAGAACTTGTACACATTTATATTCCTACCACAACATGGCAAAGTAAACACAACAGTTTGGGATTTTTATTTTTATTCAATGTTGTAGAGACCTTTATTCACCTGATAACAGTCCTTTTTTCATTGCAAACAGTACACAGTTTACAATCTACTACTTTCTATTTATTTACCCTGAATACTGCAAGGAAGATTTTTACTCACTAGGCTCCCGGTGCAGCCTTAGCAGTCTGCTGGCATGTGCGTCAATATTTGCATTCCTCTCATCTGCAGCTGTGCAGGAGATAAATAAACATTTATGCATACCTATTGATTACATACTCAGGCTGGACTTTGCAGAACACTAATTGATAGTGATACTTACACACTTCAGGGACATTCCATGCCTGTGTGTCTTGGATCCACTGGTCCAAGAGATCCCTCTCCCTACGTTTCAGGTCAGCATAATGGTTCTGGATCTGCTCACCAGTCCAAGGGATACCTGTAGCACTGGTGAGGTCAAGTACAAGACGGTCCCAGGCCTCTGCTTTATATTGGGAGCCCTGGCACTGGTCCTGAGCAGTCTCCATGTATGGTCTTTTACAATTTGTCCAACCATGACCCTGGACTCCTGAATGCCCCAATGCTGCACCCAAAAGCGCACACCCTCACCAACAGCAGCCTTAGTGCCTGCAGTGATCATCTACAACCAGTTATGTTTGTATTCCCACCTGCGGGTTTTAAGTAGGGCTGGATTCCTGCCCTTTGCTGTGATTGGCCAATTCTGAATATGCTGAGCTAAGCTAAGTGACGAGCAAACCCGCTTATCTAAGATAAGCATTGCTTAAAGGGGTAGATGCTAAGCACTCCTTACCAGTGCATAAATCCACTTAGCTACGCTAATTATTGCTAAGCATTTAAATTTAAGCAATGCTTACTCCAGCTAAGCAAAATTTAGCATTGTTCAGCTTTCATTTTATGGACTATCAGGATGGTGGGGTTGATTATTTATTAATGACATCTTATGATATGTATGTTTATCTTCCATAACATCCCCCTGTGTGCTTTCATTACATTATATTCTTGTGTGACTATACTGTATGGGACATTTGTGATTATATGGAGGCTTCACATCTGTACTACACTGACACCTCACATTTGGCCTTGCTACACTACCCTGGTTAATAAATATATATTATTTACTACCTATTTAAAAAAATATATATTTTTGTGCTCCTTTCACATATAAAAATGAATGAATTGCATTGGGGCTCGAACCATGAATGACTGCATGCTAAGCAAAAGCTATAACCACTACGCTATCTCACTTTGGGTATTTCTGCTATATATTTCTATTTAGCTCCTTTGGATGTTTAAGCTAAGCTGAACACAGCTGCACAATGCGCACACCTACTCAGTTATGCTTGAAGTTTAGTAGAGATGGGAAAAAATATTTGTTTTATTTTTCTTAGTTTAGGGATACACACATAGCTAACAGTCATACCTGTCAACCTCTTAGAGCATAAAATCTGGACAAAGCCTAACATGATGGGGGGACAAAGAGGGTCAGATTTTAAATATTGCCTTACAAACTTAGAAAATTGATAGAATAATAGGTTTTGCATTAGCCATGACATTTTTGAAGGATGTGGAGTCTTAGACTCAAATGTTTCTCATTATTTAATGACTTCCATACTCAGCCTTTTGCGAGAGAAGTATAGATTTTAGGTGGAAAACACTTAACATATGAGGCAAACATCTGCATTTTGTCAAAATCTGTACAGTTGGGAGGTATGCAACAGTGTCCATGGACACTGTTTTTGTTTTCAAAGCACCGTAAGGCACTTCCTGTGTGCAGGGTGCATGTTTACTGTATGAGCACTGCTCGGACATATCCCTGCACTCGTTCACGGATCATGTCCGTACAGGTTATACAGCAGTGTGCCTTCATGAATATGCAAGGTGCACTGCTGTATTTTATAGGCATGATCCACTCCATGCAAGAATAGACTGCATAGAAGTTTATTGATACCAGGGACAGTCATAAGCACTTCAATTTATTTTGCCAGACCCCCCCCCCAAAAGTAAATTAAATACAAATTTCCAGATAAATACATAGAGTAAAACTGTTTTTACAACTTTTGGACTGACAGGAAAATAATACTCTCTTGTTTAAAAGTACACAAGTCTGAAGACAGTCTATTAAACACAAATCTTTAGAAGAAAAAATAACATTCCTAACCAGGAAAGTATATTTACACAATCCACATTTAAATATGGACATTTTTTCCTCAAAGGGAACTTATCTGCCCAGCAATGGAACAGCACAAGTTGACTGTCTATCCTTGAAAGCCACTGCAGGCGAGTGCTGTCTTTGGGGTCAGTAAAGATCTGAAGGGCTTGGTGACCAAACCTGTCTTTTTAGGCATATTATACAGATCCTGTTGTAATGTCAGCGTGTTAATTGAATAGTTTCAATGATTAAAAGGATCCATTTATCCACTCTGGGTGATCTTTATTCATAATTAGGTTTAGCTGTACCCATTTTTTTTTCCGTCTTCTTGCATCTGACCATAAGCTACTTTCAGGTCAGGCCCTTTTCCTTGTCCATTGGAATTGCATAATGTTTGACTGAAAATGATTGGGTAGATTATAAGTGATGTGTAATGTTTACAACTGGGTGTGTGTCAGTATAGTCTGTGATGTAAAATGCTTGCAACTAGGATTGTGTCTGTGTGGTTTGTTATCGTTTCTATAAATGCATGATTGCTTATATCATAAGTGATGGTTTAATAAAGATGTTTCTTGTTTAAAAAAGGGGAAGGAATTGAATAATTTATGTAATGTTGCATAGGTTATATGATATATGGCAATATATGTGAAGTATAATTTTTTTTAATGTTAATTTGTTTAATGTTAATTTTTTTAATGTTAATTATTTCCAAAGACATGCATATGGAGCATTTCTCCCCGGGCCTCCGCTGAAAACAGGCTCTGTGGAACCTAGTCGGACTTTCCCGGTCAACAAATGAAAAATAAATAAAAATAAATAAAAATACAAATTTTCCTTTGTCATAAGTGATAATTCAATAAATATGTTTAAAAAAAATCCTTCCCTGAACTTTCTCCATTTGATGTTCAGAGCCAATGAGGAGATCAAGGCACCCTAGGGCAGCATTACCCTGCTTCAGAGGAATTTTTTGGTATATCCTAGATCCCCACTTCTTGCATATACCTGTTCTCCTTGAAGGATGGATAGGAATGCTGGCATATCATTCCATCTTCACTTCAACTTATCCAATGCCTTGCTCTCCTGAAAAAAAGCTGTTAGGTACTTCATGCTGCTTCACTCTATATATTACAAACAATTATGACCAGAGACCAAGCAGTAACAGACTGTTTCATTAGCCTTTCTCATTTACTTAAATAAGTCCTATCAGCTGGCAGTTGATTGGGTAACTTTACATGTTTAGCATAAAGCTTAATAAAAGTTAATCTAAATTACGTGCTAGAAAACCAAAAATAATAGTGGAAATCAGACCAAAGGCAGCAGCAAATAAACTGATGAATTTATATCACTTTACATAGTAATCTGCAGTAACTGTGTCTGATGTGGGCTACCATACTCAGTGCAGCTGAAACTACTGGCAAAGTCAAAGAAAGATAACATCACTCACTAGTGCAAGTTACAGAGGCAGAATGAGATAAACTAGTTAATTTCTGTAGTTTGTTACTGTACAAATTATTAGAATAACTCTGTTGCTTGGAAAAATTTGATCAGGTTCTGCATAGATCATGAACAGTTTGTAAAATACTACTTGATCTAGAGGTGAAGGACAGAAGATCAAAATGAAATACTTAGTAATCTAGGTGATGACGATAGAAGAACAACTTTAAATATACACTGATAAGAGATCATTTACTATTTTATAAATACTGTTTATTGCATGTATCTGTTGTAAATGCTGTTTGTTGCATGATTATTACAAAATTATCTGGATTATGTTGAGTGCCAGAATGTATTTCTGTGATCCATAGTCTTAGTTTTATTTCAATGTGCAGGTAGTTTGATGCACTTTTTTTTGCTTTGGCACACAAAGGTGTTAAAGTATTTCATCAAACTTAAAAAAGACAGGAATACTATATTCATGGAAATGGTTTAGAAAATGAGCATTCACAATCAAGCAGCCATTTCACATACAGTAGCTAGCATTAGAGGCCTTCATTACAATACTCGCTGAGCTGTGGCTTAAAGAACTAAATGTCAATTTATTTTTGCTGATATGGGATTGTGTATTTCTGAACTTCCCATTAGCAAGATTCAGAATGATGCATCATATTTTACTGACCTCTGGGTCAGATGAAATAGGAAAAACTGTCCATTGTTAAATTTTTTCCTGTCAGTTTCATACAACTGATTTTGCAAAGTTACCAATAAACCTCACATAAAATGACTTTCATTAATCAAATCCTGTTCCTCTACAATTACACTGACTCTTAGTGGCTTGTCAGAAAGCACAATTCTAATTCTGTGAGCCCTGAAGGAAAAAGCAGTATGCTTCTGCATGAACAAAATATAATCATTACACTACTGAACAGTCCTTTGCTAGGCCTACTTTCTTCCCAAGTGGACTGTTGCTGAATATACATTCTGTCACTTTTTTCTTCAACCATATGGTCGATGCACAGTTCCATATGCAATATTAACACAGTCTAACATCAGGGAGAATTAAGGTGTCAGCAAGTATAGTTTGCCTAATCTTTGTGTAAATACGGCATGAACTAAATAAGTCAGATCCTCCTGAGGGCAAATAAAACATTTCAAATGTTGCAAACCAATGTATAGCGGAGTCACATTATCCAGTTCTACATAGCAGGTTTATTCTTAATGTTTTATTATACATTTAGTTACACCTGTTTGTATTCACAACTCTGAATGCAGGAAATACAGTTGTGATAACAATGAGTATTATTCAAGTTTCATGGTTAATAAAAAAGTCATTACTGTAAACTAATTCTTATAACCTACAACTTTCAAAGTATGCAAACTCATGCATTAGACAAAAAGCATATGATGTATGAAGCTAATAATGTTAATTATTTTTGATTATCTGTCCAATTACAAATCTTTTCTTTTGTCTACCAGTGTATCTGTCTATATGTTTACCTGTCTGAGTATCAATTTATCTCTCAGTCGTCTGACCTACTTGTTTGTAAACTTAGTATAATTGTCAGGGTTGGATCCAACACTAGGCGACCCAGGCAATTGCTTAGGGCCCACTGGTTGGGAGGGGGCCTGATAGCTGTCGCATTTACTTTTTAATTAAAAAAAAAATTACATGTTTAAGGATGTTCTTCTTTAGTAATGCCCTCTGAGTCTGTACATTGTCATTTCACACACTTCTTGCTAGCTTGCTTCTTCCTTTCCATTCTGCCTGGGTTATTTCAATACAAGAAGATGCCCCTGCTGTGTGCTTCTTCCATGGTAATGTAGACAGCTGTGTTTGCTGCCTGGATCTGCTTCTTCTATGAAATGTGTGTTTTTGTGTTTAAAATGCCCTAATTAGGGATGCCAGATTAGTTAATTAGCTCAGACTCAAACCCTGTACCTTAGTTGCAGGAGACAAGAGCCTGAATCTTCTACGCCAACTTCCAAGCTACTAAAAAGTATGTGTTTCACTGTTTTTCAAGGAATTGAGTTTCTGTGCATTTTCAAGGAAGTATGTGTTTCAGTGCATTTTCAGTGGAAGAAAAGTTTACTGCTGCTCATGCTAAGTCTTTTTACAATGTGCAGCTTTTTTATTTTATTTTTTTTAGCAAATGGTCATCACTATTGTGCTACAGAATTTAAAACTATTATTAGTAGCACAGCAGGAGGTATATTTTCTCTTGCTGCAGAAGGTTGTGGGTTCTACTCCCACAACATGTAGATAGATTACTGATACTGTGTTGTACATTATGGGGCGGTGGAGGTGCTGCAGTCCTGAGTATGTTCTCCTTTGAATGAAATGCCTATTAACTATGAACCTGTTGTCAGTTTGTCATTCATTCTCTATTGCAATATTACCAGCTTACCATTTTTTATGTAATATAGGCAATTTATTCTTCTAGGCAAGAGGCACTGAATTTGTAGATAGAACACTGAAATATAAAGTTTTTTTGCTAGCATTAGCCTCTTCATTAGTTATACATCTCTTTAATGTGGAATTATTAGGGGGATTTTTAGTTCTGCAGAGATTGTGCATAGTGACTGATATTGGTGGTTTGTAATGACAGAAGCTTGAGTGGCCTTTTATGGTTGAAATGTTCTGAAATGAGCAGTTTTGTCATTATTGGTTCATACGTCCTGTTTCATTGCTTACTTGAAAAATGTTCAAAACTTCAAATTTAAAACAAGCTCTAAACAGTGGTGCTGTATTATACAAGGATTATAATTTAATACAATCAAGAAGGTGAATCAAAGAACACATGCATTTAAGCATGGTCCTAAAAATGTGTGCACATGGTCTATTTTTTTAAAACAGACCAAAGGTAAACTTTATCCAGCACTGGCCAGATGCATTTCCTTTGAATGTGGGTTTTAATGTTGTTTCAATAAATGTGAGTTTCAAGGGCAGGGAAGTTTACAGTTTATGCTAAGTCTGTTTACTGTTAATTCTAAGTTTGTTTTCATTGTGAGACGGTATTGTTTACTAGGTGTCTATCTGCATTTGTGCTATAAAATTCGAAATAAACTTTTTAACTTAAATCCAAATATCTGTAATTACTGTAGAAGTAAAACAGAAAATAGTTTGCACACTGAGAGGTTTGAACAGCGTTTATGGTAACTAGGGAGAAATAGACAAGTAATGGGACACTGGAATGGCTGGGGGGGGTGTTGTGTATGGGGGCCCCCAATCTATTACCCTGACTAGGGTCCCATTTGACCATGATCCAGTGCAGATAATTGTATTGTTAAAAAGATGCATGGATAAGAGCTGAAATCTAGGAACTTTCACTAAATCTCTTCAACTTTTACTTACTTGAAATGGCATGTAGCAATAAACTGCCAGCAAATGAAACATTCATGGCAGTGGACCAGCCATTAAATCAGGTGTACCATACACTTGTGAAAATCTTTGTATCTTTTAATAGAAAAAATGTGGACAGGATTTGTCACCTATATGTCTCTGTGTCCAGCCCATATTCTGACACACACACACACACACACACACACACACACACACATATATATATATATATATATATATATATATGTGTGTGTGTGTGTGTGTGTGTATTTGTGTTGCAGTCATAATGTGGAGTTACTACAATTTCTCACTCTTTGAATTGCAGCCTTTTATGACATCCACATTAACTCAATTGAAGATGTATTTGAGATGAATTTGAGCTATTATTGTCCGATTAGTGTTCCATAATATTGCTAAACTGCTACATGGAATTCCTCAACCATAAATGTAATGGAAATACTTGACATTTTAGCCCAAATCTTATTTTGACCCTTTAAAGTTAATATTCATATAGAAGGTATTAAAAATTCAGTTCAAGCGTATGGCATATGGTATATTATAGACCTGTTTTCACACACTATTTTGAGTAGCAGTATTAGAAAATGTATCTGAAGTTCAGCTCAGTGACAAGTCTATTGACAATGAGATTTGAGGATCTCAAATGCTGTGAATGAAGGCTAGACATATCATCATAAATGACATGTTCAGAAGAATGATGAATGACCTTCTTAAGAACAAAGATCACAGCTGTCATAACATTTGATTAGACTACTCTCAATTAGCATTTGCCATTGCAGAACATATGATATAGTTTAGAATATTAGACATGTTTTTTCTCTGGCAGTTTTCTATAAGCTGGAGCATATGACATGAATAGTACATGAGTACTGCCAGACAGAATTTATTCTTTACTTGTGCATGCAAACTGCAGTATTCCTTAAAGTCTGACACTTTATCTTTCCTTCTATGTATGTACGTATGTACGTATTTATCTCTCTATCTTTCTGAATATCTATCTCTCTGTTAGCCTTTCTAGGTTTGTCACATTTGACTGAAGTCTTATCAAAAGAGGAAACTCTGAATGCAATTATCATTACAAAAATGGAAAAAATCATCTGGCATTATTATAATTGTGCAGAGATAAAATGCAGTAAAATACAATCTAATTAATGAAAAATAGTGGCCGGCATAATTGGAATGCATGATGCATAGTTTTCAGTAGAGAAAAGTTGACAGTACCTATGTCAAGTTGTCACAACAAGTGAAGCACATCTGAGACTAAAAGGTTGATATGTTTAGAGATTAAAAGTGAGCTAGACAGGTGTTTGGATGTTTCACCTGAATAAACATAATATGGCACTTATAGAAAGTGGGTCATTTATTTTATACATATACATATCTTATCAATGTGGTTTAATTTTACTCCAGGCAGGGACCAACTTTATGAACCTCTAATCTGACAGTAGGAAGAAGTGAGTATAGATGCTACTTAGCTAAAAGTATGAACACCCATTACACAACGAGTGGAAGAATTTTATGGAAATTGCAAAACTGTTTAGGGTGCAATTCAAGTAAATTTAGGAGGGTTTAGATTATTCAGAGTGTGGGGGCTGAAGTGTTAAATGTTTAATTACCTGAGGTTTAGTGACCTGTAGACTTCACCTATCTGACTAGCACATATATAAAAAGTAGATCTCAAACATATTTACAGAAGTATTCTGCTGGAAGCTGAAATCTATAAGAAAGACAGCCTCTGTTGAATCTCTAATATCCCTGAATGTATAGAAAAACGCATTAGTGTTCCTTGTTCATGGCTCCAATAGAACAGTTCAACAGGGGCATGAGATTTTTTGTTTGTATGTATATCCATGTGAAAAGCAGCTTTTTCTGATAAGAAAACTAATGTTATACAAGAAGAACAAGAACATATTTGCAAATATGAACCCACCAGAAATCCTGCCATTTTAGTCACCCTTTCCAAAACCTTGTACTCTGTGATCTCTGTTTTAGGCATCTGCAGTTCAAGTCTAAACTTCTCTTCTGCTCTTCCATATAGCTCTGTAGAGCTCCACCCCTTGCTTTTCTGAAGGACTTTTCTGAATATGTTTCAACTTCTTTTCCCATCCTGTAACAAATTCATCCTTTTCCAATGACTTTTCTGGGTCATTGCTCTTCCAGTTAGTGTAACATTTGCTAGTAATCATTTCCTCCCTTTCTCTTTCCAGACCCCATCCTCATTTTAGTACAACAAAGATTTCAACTTCTACCCTTCCCCCAAAGTCCTCTTTTACTACCATCAAGATATGGGAAAGGTCCAAGAGATATCATTTTTCCAATAGTTTAATATTCAGCAGCACTATGCCCCTAGCCAGAAATCTGTCTGTCCTACTCCCTTTGTCTGTTTACATCTCTGGAAAATATGAAACTCTTTTGTTATGGATGTTACTATCTGCAGATATCTACTTACACCTCTTTTCCTACTCAGCCCATCAAAACCTACCTTGCTAGTTTGTGGGATTCAACTTATCCTAACCTGTGATATAAAATTCCATTTAGCACCACATTGAAATCTTCCCATTTGTACCCTGTTGAATTCCACTCTCATTCATCCTAGAAGTCCATAAAGAAATGAAAAGTGTCTAGATAAGGTTCATACAGGCACACTAGCCACTAACATTTCTCACAGTATCAGCCACAACAATAACCCACATCATCAATTCAGCTTCTTTCACAAATTTCAGTCATCAGTTTAGTGTTTCCTAATCATGATCAATACTCCTCTCTTCTTTTCTTCCTTTACTGAGCCAAAACATACTAGATCCCAATATCTACCTCTCATGTTACTCATTTCTTTTCTTCTCAGCTTCACCTTCTGTACCTCCCTCAACCTTGTTCAGCGTCCTTATTTGTGCTTTATAGGCAACAAACTCCTCAAACATCCTAGGACAGGAAAAAATAAGGTTCTACCTCACTTTTAACCTTAGATTCTAATTCTTTATTCTTCCCCGTTTGACAGGCATAGATTTTAAATTAGTTCCCACATCCCCTTGACAACTATTTTTGTACCCTCTGGCTTCCATTTCTTCCTGTTGCCAGAACTAAGTCTGTCAAGATTATTGGGCTGCAAACTCTACACCTGGCTTGCAAAGCCAAAAGTAGCAATCAATCCATGAAGTGCCAGCAAGTAAGATTGGTATCTTTCACTTTTACAGATCATTTATTACATCAATACCTGCAACCAAGTCTATACCTGTTTTATTTTGCCCCTCATTGTAAAAACCCCAGCATTTATTCTCCATTTCTTTCTCCAGTAGCCCAATATGTATCTTTAGTTAGTATCCTCTCAAGGCATTCCTTTTTTTTCCCATCACCACCTAAACATCAGATTTATTTAGCTATCCCTATACCCCCATTGCCATGCCATGTTAATCACTTCTCCATTAGTAATTTCATATCCTGCCCTTGTTTTCAGCCTGTTTGCATAAGACAGTAATACTGATTCAGCTGCTCTTCATGTATCTCTTCTCTTTATCCTATACTCTGATCCTCAGTAAACCTTTCTACCTTAAAGCTGTTTGAAATCTTGCATGGACCACTTTTTACACAAACTTCCATCTTCTCCAACAAATGCCAAATGGCTTGCTTATTATATATAGTGATCTGTTAACCAAACCCACATCTAGTTATATTCCTCATCAAAGTGCTCTCAGGAGCTTAGTCTGTCAGTCTACCTGCACACCCCATATGTCAGTAGTAAAACTTGGACACGTAAACATATCCCTCCTCCTGCTTAAATGCAATTTATCAGACCTTCCCATCTTTAAAATGCACTTGCTAGATGCTCAACTCAGCTTGCCAGAGCTTATCAATAGCACTTTGTTAATTGATTCCCCACAGAGACAGTCTAAAACCTAAAATTTTCACAACTTTTCCGATCACCTTGTTGCACCTAATTGTATACTTAAATATTCAGAACACTCAGGCTTTATTAAACACATTTGAAGAACTGAACATAAAAATGTACTTGACTAAAAAAAGATATGATATCAATAAGTCCTCTCTAGAAAATATATAATTTTACTTCTCCTTCTCCACATATTCTGTCATAACATCATGGGTGTGTAACTGGCTAATGACCTCTGGGGCCTTTTCAAGTCAAGCTATGCATCCCAAATCTCTCAAAAGTTCTGGTATCCTCAGTAGTGTAAAGCAGGGGCTTGGGGTATGAAAGTTATAAGCAGGTACCTGGAAGATACATCATTTGAAGGCTGCCAGTGCTCATTAGAGATATAAGTGGCAAACTGAGGGTGAATTTCTGATTCTCCATTTAATTGTCTAAGTTATACTTTAATTGAGATAGAGAGCAACAAAGCCTTAGCTGGCTCATCTAGCACCCAGTGACAGTCATTTAGGCCCTACCCCTACCCTCTTAACTCTTCAAGTGAAGAAGAAAACCAGAAAAAAAGCCATTGCTATGACTGCAGCAAACCAATAAGTACATTGGGCTGAGACTGTAGGAAGCCCGTTTGTCCATTGGCTTCCTTCCAGTCAAAGTTGCAATTCAAGACAGGAGCCAAAAAAAACTGTTCTTGTACTGCCATTTTAGTAGTCTAGTACTCACAATCATGCCCTCTAATATTTTGAGCATGGGACAATTGCCCCCTTTTCCCTGCCCTTGTTAAAGCAGAACCTATGTAAATCACAGTCAAGGTTTAAGTCTTTAGAGCAGGTAATTCTGGTACCGTTTTTTATGAGGATATGCAGGAGTCAGAATGGAGTCTGAAGATGCAATGTATGCCAGGTATAGATTTCTCTTCAACAGCCTGTAGGAGACAGAATATAGAGATAGAGCCCACCCTCCCTCATACACACACACACACACACACACACACACACACACACACACACACACACACACACACACACACACACACACACACACACACACACACACACACACACACACACACACACACACACACACACACACACACACAAATAAATGGAATGTTTTCCTTTGTAATGACTTCTACATCATCATCTTAAAGACATACTGTCATCACTGCTCCCTCTTCCTCTGCATCCCCATACAGAATGCCATCCCATCAGTACATAATTAAAATCATACCATGGAAACATAATTGACAGCATTTCAAAACTGGTGACCTATCCTAAAACTTTCATTTAAAAGGCAGAAATGAGGCATTACGAAGTAGGAAGTCTGAGCAGGTGTATACTTTCATCCCAAATTTTGTGGTAGAATAGATTGTTTGCACACTACTAATAGAAAACCCAAATCAAGATACTCCATACTTTCTGCTGTTGTCCTCCCTTCCTACCTACTTATGCTGCTTGTCTCCAAATTACTACTCTAGTATAAACTGAAGAATAATAAATACAAATATCAATAAGTACACCAAAGTGAAACAACACTCTCAAATGAACTGTGCTATACAGTAATATGTTGCACATATAAAATTAAGTTAATCAATAAAGAGCTCACTCAAAGAACCAACATTCTTCATTTCACTTCTTTCCACCTCTCCAGTCTTTCATGGGGACCCCCTACAGGACAGTATCTAAATGGAAGTTATATATTTACCATGGCTCTGGATTCTTTTCCTCCTAGTCTGTCCAATATTATTAATGGGACAAGAACTGCCTGTAGAATCTGACTCAGTTTTCTGCTAGGGCTCATTGCCTCAAACTTCTTCAGAAAAAAAATCTCCCATGATTTTTCTGTGTTCTGTCTGTCCTCATATTGAGTTTTTTTGGTTAAAATCAAAAGGACCAGAGGACCACATGCTCTCGATATTAATAATACAGGGCAGTAGAGCTTCATATTGGTCTACCAGGTCCTTAGAAAAAGGTGAATATTTGGAAAGGGGAAGTACGCGGGATGTCATATTTAACAAACTAGGATGAAAAAGGTCCATCATTACTTTGAGTACATAACTACTGTATCTTATTCATTCCAATCCATCTGATACAACTAATGGGACAGAATATTAAGCCATGTGAATTCCTGCCTGACCTCATGACATGGTACCTCTGAGGACTATACCACCAAATGAGGCTCTGAAACTGAAAATAATGTCCAGCTCGTAAAGCTTGGCAATGGTATGCAATGTGGACTATGTGTATGCTGCACAAATTTAATCCGAAGAAGATTGTTTTAAAGAAAACTCCATTAACTGAGATAGATCTTGTGGAATGAGCTCTTGGTATAGCTTGTAACAATTTGTTTCTGACCAGTATGCAAAAGATATGCAGTCTGAAAGCCATCTGAGCAATATTAGTTTGGAGACCCTCTGACCTAGTTTGTTGGAGGAAAATGTTATGAAGAATTGAGGATCTTTAATTATTGTTTTAGTTCAAAAGAGGTAAATGTGAGTTTTTTATGGACATTCAGTCTGTGCAGAATACACTTTCTCCTATTGGTGTGATTAGGAGAAACAATGGATAAATCAATGGGTTAGTTTAGTCTTGTCTCTGAAGCTATTTTGGGAATAAAGCACGATTTTGTTCTTAGAGATGTTCTGTCCCTCTGAAAAGTGCTTGCAATTCAGAAATGTGATGCTTAACAAAAATAGTCTTCCAACACAGGAGTTAAATTCAAGAAGCTGGCTCAAGGAGGCCTCTACTTAAAAAGACAAAGCTGTGTGCACAAGCAGGAGTAGGGACTTTCACTACAGGATGGAAGAGGAATGCTCCCTTCAAAACTTCTCTGTATAGCTTGTGGTTTGCAAGAGTGTAGTTGTGAAAATATAGTGAAAATATGAAACGGATGCCAGCAGTCCTGTTATAATAGAATAACTAGATGCAGCTTTAAATAAACTTGATAGTAACTGTAAAATAGATAGTATAGCAGCAGACAAGGGGTATATACCTTGCTTGCTAGCCCATAAGGAGAGAACCATGTCCACTTAATTTTTTAAACGTTTTGAATGAATTATTTTTGAGAAGTGAACAAAATGCAAAATACACTTCATTGTGTGGACTGAGAAAATAAAAACAGATTTGCATGGACTGCAAAGAGACAATGAGGATTACCGTGGCTTTGCATGCTACTGCTTTCTGTTATTAGTGGATTGGGGAAATGTGGACAGGAGCCAGAAAGGCACTGACTCACTAGAAAGTCTGTCAGTGACTGTCCTTCTTGAAGGATCAGGGCAATGCATCTTCTGCATTTAGTGTTAGCGAAGCAAAAAGGTTACAGAAAGCCTGACTCCAGAAGCTGAAGATTTTCTGTGCTAATGTGGGATTAAAAGACCATTAATGAGGCATTAAGAAGGAACTGCTGAGCCAATCTTCTAAGCAGTAGGTTTCTACAGGATGTGAGTTGTGATCAGAAAGTGGTGCAAAGGCACTGCCTATTGCCAAATTCTCCTGGCCTCTCTGCAAAGGGGGTTAGACTCGGTTACTCCTTGCTTATTTATGAACCACATAACTGACACAGTGTCTGTTTGAATGGATGTCACCCTTGATGGAAGGATGTTCTGAAATTCCTACAATGTGACTAGAAAAGGTCTTATCTCCAGGATGTTGCATTAGGGATTGTTTTCTGCTTCTACCAATGTCCTTTGGACCATTCTTCCCTCAAACTTTACCCAGTTCCAGAGAGACAGCATCCGTGGTGGCTGTTGCTGATGGCAAGGGAAGAAAAAAGGTCCTCCCATTGTTATTGTTGGAAAGGTCAGTCATCAAATCTGATGACTTCTGTACAGTTGTGCTATGTATATTGGAAGAGAGATGGGATCTGACAGTTGGGAACACTGAATACTGGGCATTCATTGTAAAATTCTCATGCAAAAACATGAGTGAATGCAATCATGATGATTGAAGCCATCAACCCAAGACTCCAAGGCCAGAGGCTGGTGGAGTACTTTAATCTAACAAGTATTGAGTGGCAGTTCTGTGAGACAAAATCCTGTCAGAAAGAAGACTGAGGGTGCAATTCATTATGTTCAGATGGCACGCTGTGATGATGAAGGACTGACTCAACTGAAGATGTGATCTGTTGTAATTAACAGAAATACCTGTATCAAGTAATCACAGGCTATTAACAGAGATTTTCTGGTTGCAGCAGCGAGGAGTCAGTCATCTAAGTATGGAAGCACCCAGATCCATCTTAGTTTCTGAAAGACTGTGACTACTGCTATGCACTTGGTGAACAACCAGGGGCAGTGGTGAGACAGAATATCAGGGCACTGAGGTAACAGTGATTTGTTGCCAGTCAGAAATGCAAAAACTATATGGATGCTTTAGCTATTTTGATACAGAAGTAGGCATCCTGGAGGTCTATTGAGAACATCCAATTGTTTCCATTCATTCAGGGCAAAAACACCTGCATGAGGACGATTCTGAATGTGGACTTCTTGATGTAGAGAATTAGGCTGCTGAGATACAGACTGGCCTGAGGTCCATGCTTTTCTTTGAGAAAAGAATCTTAAACAAATGTTTGACCATATCTGTTCTGGTGGGACCTGTAGGATGGCTTTTCTTTCCAAGAAAGTGACAACTTCTCTTTTTGCCGCTTTTCATTGATTGAGTAGGACAAGTGGTAGGGGCTGAGACTAATGAAGAAAGGGTTGAAAAAAGGGTATCCCATAGCCTCTGGATACTATATCTCTCACCCAGTTGTCTTGCATGATGGCCACCCTTGTATATGAGTGGAGAGATAAGTGGCCCCTGACTGCCTCTGGAGGTAACAAGTTGAAAAAGCATTCAGGGATATTGAGATTGCTTTCCCAAAAAGAGACTCCAAATCTCTGGATTTGCAGGCCTTCTCTATCTCTTGGACATTCTCCCTTGAAGATCCCTCCTATGCTATAGCCATACCATCTGAGGAGGTGTCAAAGAGCAGATGTTAGAATTTCCTAAACCACATGACATGCACTGCTTCTGATGCCTGTTATAAGATCTTTGAGGAGTCTCAAATCTGATGCTAACAGCAAACAATGTTTTACCTTTTTACTTACACTTAAAAGGTTATCATTCATTGTAGGTCCAAAGATGGCAGAACTATCATAGTAGGCATTATTAAAGGATACCAATAAAACTCCAAAAGCTCGCCACAAAAGTTACTAAGAAAAAACAATGTCCAGGAAGAAAGCGAGTAATTCCAAAAGATGCTACATATTTATTAAAACACAAAATTAATTAACGCTCTTGACAGAATTGCATTTTTGTCCTTTCCAAAGCCAGGACTTCATCAAATCACAATAAAACAAATCAATTAACACTTTAAATATACATTGATATTCAAATTGAGCCAATCCAGTAAAATGCATCATTTTAATCAAATCAGGAGAATTCCTGCCTCATGAATATTAAATCAAAAGGAATATATTCAAGACAAAATTAAAACAGCATTAGACATGCAAACTAAAGCCATTCCAAAAATCCTAGACTTCTTTTCTAATATAAATAATAATCCATCTAAAGGTAAGACATACTTGTCAATCATATATGAGATTGACAAGTATGACTTACCTTTATAGCTATAGATATAAAAGATTGGATTACACTGAAAATGAGAAAAGTGGAAAGTGGCACAGGATGGTAGGTACAGCAATTAGAATATATGTAGTTACTGGATAATTATGGGGACCTGTAGAACAGGTTTTAATAAAAGATGAAAGGTATGAATGCATAAAAGTTACAAGCAGAATTGAAACTTCTAACAATAGACTCTTAGAACAAAAGGGGAAAACTAGTTGTGCAGGAATGCCTGCTCTTGATGTAGGCATATGAATTTCTATAGGCCATTGTCACAACTTCTTATGTAAGATCCATGTCAAAGACCACTTTGTATTCTTACTTAAAAAAACAGTAAGTGCTGGTTTATTAAGTTAAAACAAGAGATGAGTGTTTTTGCCTCTGGCAGAACTTCATTAGATCTAAGTTATGCATAGCAGTAATTAGTAATATATATATTTTTTTGTTTCCCATATAAATAGCTACATAAATTACAATGAAGGTTTACTCCAAGAGCACTTAAACAGATCACATTCAATGACAGTTATTATAACAGTTGTACATTCATAGTTTGCTTGTTTATTGTGATTGGTGTAGTGAACTTATCTAAGTAAGTACAAAGTCAATGTATGTCTGGCTATTGATTAGCGTACTAGATGTAACAATAGTAGGATATTGCAGAAAAAGCTGATATGTGAAGATAAATGTTGGAGATAAGTATGGAGACGAGGAGAGATTGTATGGAGATATTAGGGAATAAAAGATGGTGAAGACCCAGTATAGGAGGAAGATGGAAGAGCGGGGTAAAGAAAACATATAATAGAAGAGAGAGAGGTAAATAAGATAGGTCTAGAAAACATTGATGGGTTTAGATGTGAGCATGAGTACAGCCAAGAAGAGGTTAGATGTTGTTTTAATCTGAGCTTAAAGTTAGAGATAGTTACACTGTCATTTTAGTGTGATAGGGATTCTATTCTAGAGTTTGTTAACATAGGTTGAGTAAAGTGTGTCACCTGTTGAGTGACTTGGTTGTGGTCAGCAGACATTTTCTTGAGCAGAGATCCCTAGGTAAAGAGTAGTTTCTGAGTATGTTTTGTAAAGATGGGTATGTGCTAGGTTTATGTATTATTTTATGGGCAGTAAGTATTTGGGAGTAGGTAAGGTAACTGGGTAGTTTGAGCCACATTAGGTGCTGCAGTTCTAAACAGTAGTGGGTACAGTTAGCTAAGCTGGATGCAAATCTGGCTACTTTAATGTAACAAGCCTCATGTTTACTAAGTAAAGTTGATGGGAGATTAGTTAGGATGGGTCATGCATAGAGAAGTGTGGGATGAAGGCTTTATTTCCTTTTATCCAACTCATGTGAAGAAGTCTAGCTTTATTTCTTCTGTCCGCTAATGACTGAGGCCCAAAGACATTGCACATGGCACAGCCCACTGTAAGGTGATCTGGCCCCATGCACATCACACAAAGATCCCATGTGTCCTGAATCAGGATCTTGTGGCCATGTAGGCCATATTTCCTGGAGCTTCTTGTTAAGAAGTTTGTTTTTCTTATTTCTCTGTCTATCATTAGTAAAAAAACACTAAGACATTAAAAGCAGTTTATAAAAAAAATTATTTTCTGAAAATATAGCAGCACACATAACTATACTAATAACATCTTTAGACAAACACTAACAACATGGCCACAGACTGTTATTTGCATGAAAACAAAAAACAGAGAAGTTCTGGGATATTCCTTCCAACTGTAATTCATAAACTTGATTGGAAGTAGAAATATGGAATTATTCAAAAACTGTTGGTCAGCGTATTTTCACATGACTTCATTCACATTGTTACACAAACAAAGTTGCATTCAGTCACAAGACCTATAGCAAAACAAGGCCAAACTATAAAGACATATTATTTATGTCTGTTTTACTCAAGCGCTCAGTGTTCCTTTTTTCAGAACAAAATAGCACTATGTGGCTGACCAATATTCAGCATAAACATGCTTCTTTTCTCAAATGCAGAAATCCTTTTTGTCAGTTGTAATGTCTAAAATAATTATACTAGAAAAATCCATTTTTTGATATTTCAGTATTAATCCAACAGTACTCCCCTTTAATTTATCTTTTATTAATAAAGCAAACTTTTATCTACTTGAGAAAGTGGCTATAAGAGATATGAGTCTGGCATATTTCTGATAACCATTTGATCAGTTTAGCTTCAGATTTATACTGAGAAATAACTCAGTAGGATAGACCTGAGGTATAGGGAAAAAATGAACAGTAGGTTAGAAAGAAACCTACTGGCTGTAGTGCTTGAACGGCAGCACTCAGTGCATTTACATGCATTACTGTCATCAGTGGTCTAGTACCTATCTTGTATTATTTTATTAATGTCATACACATGAAGAATAGCAAGATTAGAATCATAAACACTACAAGTAAAAGCTTTAAAAAAAAAAAATCTTACCCCTTAACCTGGAAACAGATTGGTTATCCGTGTCATGGTGAGCCATCAACCCCTTTGGCATATAGACCATTTACAACTCTAAAATGTACCTAAATAATCTTTAATTCTCATTTCACTACCTAAAATTATTGAGCAGTACTTTCTCACACATATTCTCACCTTTTTCACTGAGAATTAACACATTTTATATACCTGTGGTAACGCCAGATGTACCTTTCCATCTGACTTAATGTCATAAAGGTCAAAACTTGACATCCATATATCCTGATGCACCCCACATCTGTTCACACCTACAAGTCTATCTGCAGTGTACATTTTCTTACATGTATTATCATACCTTCTTGTATTATTCCATCTTTTAAACAGAATATGCAACATGCTGCTAGTATTTCTTCATTTTTCATAAGTCAGTGGTATCTTATACATTAAAGCATGATTTACAATATTTTGAATTTTATTAAATAACCTTTATTGCTTGTTTCTTCAGTTTGTGGCAACACATTTTAACCAACATGTTAAAAGGAACATAATACCTTACTCTTCAAACTGATGTTTGAATACTGTCAACGAAGAAGCTGTTTGACCATGTGTCCATGATGTGCATATCATGAAAATAATATACATCTTGTGCATGTTGTAAAAATCAAATATACCTTCTGTGCATATTGTAAAAACAATATACATATACTGTGCATACCATGAAAATCATATACTTATGTTGTAAATATACCCTGGGATTCAATAATGGTGAAATGCTGTGTCCGAATAGTGCAGCAGCTGCTGCATGGAATATGGCCGCCCAGCGATCAAGTAAACAAGGCATTTGGCGAGCCCGAGCCTGCTAAAACTAATCTGCCGTGGACATGACTAGATTATGCTAATGACCTCATTTTCCAGTGAAAACCATGCAAATGAGGTCAATTAGTGATCCAGTTCACAGGCAGGCATCCGTGGCAGAATAGTGTAGCTTGCAGAAATGTATTTGGCTACTAGCTGAATACGTTTCTGCAAAAATCAAAATGGAGGCATGACAGCTCAAAGTAAAGCATGTATTATAATCCTTAGGCATGCCACTGGCCAAATATATGGACATTGACATAGAAAAGTGTTGCAAAAGTATAAAAATACATTTTTTTTGGCTGAACTTGGCTGTTTAAGCATAGGGCAGTGGCGTGCAAACAGTATTGTGCCGAAAATAAAAAAAAAATGTAAAAAGGCAATATTAAGTGAAATCTGCATTTTGCCATTATAGTCTATAGCATGCAGAATCAAAACAATAGCAGGGATCAGTGGTTGCTAAGGGGAAAGGCTCTGGTATAGTGCTGTAACTAGGGGCAAAGGCAGTGGGGTCTGCTAATGAGGGAAATTTACTGAATCACAAAAAGGAGACAAGTGCCAAATTGCACCTAACTGTATAGGAGCTATAAGGTAGTGGTGTAAGCAGGAGAAGCAGCTGACATGAAAAGGGGGTGTGTCATGCTTGGTCTAAGCACATTGGAGCTTCATGGCTCCCAGCTGAGCTTTGCTAAGCACAGCTAAGCAAGTGGGTGTGTCTCAGGCTGTACTGACTTATTCCATGAAATGAAGACAGTGTTCATGTCCAGGGGAGGGCCATTTCTGCTTCAAAGTGTTTACATTAGCTAAACAGGTTTGTGCAGTGTGCATTGGGTCTAAAATAAAAAAAAAAAAAAAAAAACATAAATAGAAGGACTGTATACATTTGAGTACCGGGTCTGCGTGGTGTGCCTCGGGGCTTAAAAGTGGCAGAAATCGGAAGGGGAAAAAAGAAAAAAATAGGCGAATAGCAAAATAAAAGCAATTGAGTACTAATAAAAGAGCAAGCAGGTGGAACATATCATAGCCAGCCAATCATACAGGCAGCATCTGCAGCACAACAGTATAAAATGTGCAAACACCTTTCAGTCTGGTTTTCCCACAAACCTTGCTCCACTGGTGTGTACATGCGGGGGAATTTTAATAAAAAAAAATGTTAGGGGCTGCCATTGCTTTGCTCTATCAGTATGTGCTAGAGGCTGAGGGCAGTGAGGAGGATAATGCTGACAACCGCCCCAAACTGAGGAGGAGGAGGAGAAGAGTGTTCAGACCCAGGGTAACTTACGAGGGGCTACATGATCTGGAGATAGTAGAGTGCTACAGGGTGGACAGAGACATACTTCAGCAAATCATTGAGCTGTGCCGGCCTCAACTCAGACCCAGAGCCAAGAGAAGGGAACCCATCCCAGTGGATACCAAGGTATGTGCAGCCTTAAGAATACTAGCCACAGGTACTTTCAAAAGACCTACTGGGGACATCATGGAGGTCTCACAGGCATTTGCGTCCAGGGTACTCCACCAGTTCCTGGATGCTATGCTACCACATGCCAGTGAGCACATTTACTTCCCCAACACCCGTGAGGAGAGGACCAGCAATATGCATCTCCTCCATCATATAGTAGAATACCCGGAGGTACTGGGTGTGATAGAGTGCATGCACATCCACATCAAAGCACCACCTGGTGAACAGGGTAGGGTCTACATAACCCTCAAGGGCTTCCCCTCCATCAACTGTCAGATCATGTGCAATGCCAAGGGCATTATTGTGAATGTGTGTGCTGGCAACCCTGGAAGCTATCACGACTCCCACATCTGGCTTTTGTCACAGAAGTAACAGGCATTTTACAGTGGGACATCCAGTATGGCCATCTGGTGGGTGATGCTGGTTATGCACTTGAGCTGTGGATGATGACACCCATCAGAAATGCACACACACCCACTCAAGAATGCCATAATGAGGCACACACACAGAAACCAGGATCATTATAGAGAGTGTGTTTGGGATGCTCAAGTCACGGTTCTGCTGCCTTGACATATCTGGTGGATCCTTGCAGTTCTATCCAGCCACATGTGCACACATGTTCATAGTATGTGCCATGCTACACAATATGATCCTGTGGAAACAGCTGCAGCAGGAACAGCATGGGGAAGGGCCACACAGCCCCCCACCATTGCCAAGGTCCCCACAGGCACAGAGGGACTCAGAGAAGGATGCCCCTGAGCCTGCTCCTGCAGGCAGATGGAGGTGTGCCCAGTATACCCAGACCTTGGCAAAGAGGCAATGCATAGCACACACAGTGACAGTGTAGGGACCCAGGGACTGACACCTCTCTCTGACTCACACACACACACACACACACACAAACAGTAAAATGGATGACACACACATCACACTACCTGTAGCTTACCATGTATAGGCAGTGTACTGCATGCATCTGACAGAGTTAGCCCTCACCCACTGTCCCCACTACTGCCAAAGGCACAAGGTAAGTCAGTCTTCTAAACAATAAATGAATGGAGTAGTATGTTCTCTTAGCATATCTATGGTATTGCTGCATGCATGCAAGGGAATGGGGTGGCCTACTGGGGAAGCAGCAGACAACTTACAACTATGTGGGACACCAGAAAATGTCTGCCCAATACTGGCTTCCCCACACTATGCAGTATTATCCAAGGCAACAAAATCCACTGCAGTATGTACTAGGGGCCAACTAAGGGGGGTTCATAGGTCACATGCATGGATGTCAATGTGGGGATCCCATACTCATCCCTCAGACTCACCCAGCAAGTCAGCCATAGAAAATCATGAAGGAATGTCTGACAAAGGCCCACAAATTGCAACGATGATGGAATACCCCCTACAGACTTACACAGTGATATCACAGCAGGCCTTCCAGTCCCAGTAAGGCTCTGAAGGGTAAGAAGTCTGAATCTCAATTGTACGCCGTTACAATCTAACCTGTGGCCTCTAGTGATAAGCCTCTATTCTCCAAGACAGGGCACAATACTATGGTAAAGGGAATCAAAATGTAAAGCCAATATCAGCACAGTATGTGCAAATGTGTACCATTGACAGGTGTGCCCCCCACACCCATATTCCCATAGGAATGCAGTAACATGTCGGCTTGTAGGGTAATAGCAGCAGAGCACACATTGCCAGGGCTGTTCCGATCAACATGATAACATGTTGCATGACCACAATATGCAGGGGTCAATGATCTATGTATATGCGTGGGAAATACTGTCAAGATGTGGCCAGCACTTACTTCCAGCTGTTGTGTCTTAATGGCCTAGGTACAGTACTGTGGTAGACAGGGCCATGTTCCAAGAATCACTGTGCCAACTATTTTCCATGTCAGCCACACCTATGGTGGGAGTTGTACACAATGTCCAGATGTCAATATCCATTACTGCAAGTAAACTGGATAGGTCATGGACAGGGAGCCACACATATGACTAGTACACAAGTTGGAGTAACCTACACAGTACCTACCATACGTCCCAACTGTACAGGCCTTTTACAGAATGTGCAGAGGTTTGCATCATATTTGTGGTGTCTCTATCATGAAATAGTGGTTGTGTGGCAAATCTTTGGCAAACCAAGAAAGTCTAAAGTCAGAAAATAATGACGGATTGTAGTGTCTCAGACCTCACACCCTATAGAAAATGCATGCAAATGTAACATCTGCTATTGTATCACCCTTTTAGGTTTGTAAAGCCAATAGTTAAAATGTTCCATATATTCAGGCCTTTGTCACCCAATTACTTTTGACTTTGTCCAGATGTCTGACTCTCATACATAGAGAGGTATGGTGCCTAGTAGCACAGCAGGTACCTGAAGGTCAGTGTACTGCCAGGTCATAAAAGACTGCCACCTCACTGTGTCAGCACTGACAACATGCCACTGGCCAACAGTCATACTCCTGGAATGGCAGGTTGTCACAGAAGGAGCACAGGTATGCCTTGTATATCTGTTCTGCTTGTCATAACATTGCATTTGCCTGCAAATTATTTGCAAAACAAGAAAAGGTCATGTCCAAACATCAATGACAGACAGTGGAGAAGCAGATGTCACAGCCATAACAGAAACAAGCAAGTAACAAACTAGTCCCCCAACTGTCTATGAATGGCAGACTAGTATCAAAACCCTGTCCCCGTGTGTGGGCCGTCATCTGATAGTCATATGTAGGCCTATCCAGATGTCAGACTCAGTGACAGTTTGACAGCTAGTATAACATGTAGCTGCATAGTAACATAGTAACACAAACTGTCTGAGGACTCCAGCAGATGTAGTGGTGTAATGATGGGTGACCTGCCAAATAGGTATGCTCAGAGGTGTGTAGTCCATAACATTGTGTATGATGTTATGGCATTTATCATACTGACACCAGAATTACAAACACATAACAGCAGCCACTGTGGGCAAATCCTGTGACCAGACTACAGAAGGATAAAGAGACACATAGAAGGGTAGGGGAACAATTGGCCAGACAAATGGAGAATGTGCACACCAGAGCACATTTTGCAGTAACATATGTGCTGTGCAGTGCATGGAGTCAGTAAGCATCACCTGCAAATGCACAACACCCACCCACATAAGTGGAGGTCCACAACAAATCAGACCCCAAGTAAAGGGTACCTCAGAGGCAAAAACACGAGAACTTTCCAAACATACACACCACAAACTACACATACACCACACACCAGGGTCCTGCAAACAGGACCTTACCATAAACACAACATATTACTCATAGAAGACTCCACTGTGAGACACGCAGATCTGCCACACACCAGACAGTATAAGAAGAAAGTCACGATTACTTGGTGCCATAAACTGCCATATCACACATGCATTCAAGTAATCTCACAACAGGTACAGGTATCACACTAGCCTGCTCCATGGCAGTGTGAATGATGTCAGAAGCACCTCACAAACTATAGAAAGACAGACATGATACAGGGTGCTAAATATGTGTCCCATGCAGGTATGTCCCTAACCATAAGCAGCATCCTGATGTTACCCAGAGTTCTGGATCAATGTGAACAGAAAGTGATTGTCAGTAACACCTGACTAACTTACCTCTGTCACTCCAGGGGGATCCACTACTTGGGAGCCTGGGAACATATGAGTGAATGAATGCACCGCCTTGCTACAGATGGCCTGCATCAGTCTCACATGACCTACACGCCTCTGGCAAAGGCCCATGCCTCACCCATAGTGCCATTGTAGGGAATGTCCTGGGGGTCCATATTACCAACATAACACAGTCAGCAAAATGCAAATGAAAGGCCATGCTGCTAAATGCTAGTAGCATACCTCTCAACCTCGTAGAGCAAGTAATCTGGACAAAGGCATACATAATGGTGGGATAAAGGTCCAAATATAGGGACACTTTTGAAATAATGCTCTCATAATTTTAGGAAGGTGATAGAATAACATAGGGAGTGTGTAGTAGCATGGATGTCATGAAGGGTGTGAAGTCTGAAACTCTAATGTTCGATCATTATACCCCGACTGCAACCCTGAGCGATTTGCAACAAACGTGCTAAAAAAACACAATGTTAAGGGAAACTGACTGGATATATGTGGCATGAATCTGGATAATCTGTGAGAATCTGTACAGTTGAGAGGGTATAGCCACACCAGGCTATAAAATTCCAGGAAAGAAGAATACCCCACAACCAGGAGATCCCCATCCAGTATATAACCAAGGGCTGGACCTTTTACACAGCTTCAGCAGTCAATCGACTGTAGCCACACCTTTCAACTGGCCAGATTGTGCAAGAATGTCTGGCCTTTGCCTCATAATATTGGTCTGTGCATCATCCATCTTGAATTTCTGTAGTAAATAACTCTGATGATCCGATGATATCTGTCAATAGGTAATGACACAATACATTACAGTGTCAAACATTACATAAGTCAGAAAATGTCTGCTAAAACAAACCCTGTAACTCAAGCAAGTAATACATTAATGAGAGCAATAGTAACAGTATCCCCCTATGTCTGGGCCATTGTTTCCCCATATTGGCAGCCTATCTCCAGATATCTTGCACAAACAGGTTGCAAGGTATGGCTTTAGCACACAACACCTTGGACTGGAGTTACAGCTATTCCTATAATGGATTCCCATGCTTACTATAGAAGGTCATACTGGGCATGCTCCTACACTTAGAGAAATAAGGCCCATGTCTGAAACCACAATGGACTATATATATGTGTATTGTGTGGATGTCTTTCCATACACACAGCTATGTGCACCTGTCTCCACACACACCCTTTAGACAGGATTAACCATGGCCAGCTGTAGGTAGCCCATATGTGGTATGTCTGCATCTGTTACGTATGATATACACACATATATATTTGCAACATATTACAATTTCTTAAGCATACACACACATGGACATGGGGAAGAGAGAGACAGACAGTGATAGAGTGAGATGCACAGGGAGACACACATACAGAGTGAGTCATAGACAGGGATACCCTGAATAGCAGAGAATGATGTCCTGCTGCAGACAGTTGCATACCACGTGTAACCACTGGGGGTTGTAATATCACATCGCCTACTTTTGTGTGTGTGTGTGTGTGTGTGTGTGTGTGTGTGTGTGTGTGTGTGTGTGTGTGTGTGTGTGTGTGTGTGTGTGTGTGTGTATGTGTCTGTAGATCTCATTACTATGATGCCTTACCCACCCAGTATATACTTCCCATTGCCCTGCTTCAGAAGATCTGCTGATGTCATTCATAGTAGAATGCATAACACTACAGTACAAATAACTAGTTATGTAAGGGTTCTAATCTCAGTCCTGGCAAATGTAAAAGAGTGAGTGTGTGCGTGTGTGTGTGTGTGTGTGTGTGTGTGTGTGTGTGTGTGTGTGTGTGTCTGTGTGTGTGTGTGTGTGTGTGTGGTTGGTGTGTATAGGTTAAAGATTTTGAGCCCATTCACAACAAGTACACTTCCTGTTGCCCTACTTTAGCAGTCCTGCTGATGTCAGTCACCTTAGAAGTACCTGTGGGCAACCTTCAGCCCTATAAGCTCTGTGGTGCATGTGATAACTGCGTAACATTATAGTACAAATAACTAGTTAGGTAGGGGTTCTAATCTCAGTCCTGGCAAGTATGTGTGTGTGAGTGTGTTTGAAAGTGTTATATCTGTAGGCTAAAGTATATTGTGGCCTTTCTCACCCAGTACATCTCCCACTGCCATAATTTACAATGCTGGTGATGTTCCTTACCCTAGAAGTACCCTGGGATACCCTATAAGCTACATGGCACATGTGCTAAATGCATAACACTGTAGTAAAATAACTAGACAGGTAGGGGTTCTAAACCCAGTCCTGGCAAGTGTGGGTGTACCATATCCATTGGGGGGTGGGTATTGCAAATTTTTTGGCAAGTACCTGACTAGACACCTGCAACAACTGGAGAGGCTGCAAAGGAACCTCACAAAGAGGATCCTAGGCCTTAAACACTTGTCCTATATGGACAGAATCCAATAACTCCAACTATTCTCTGTCTCATATTGGCCACTTAGAGGCGATCTCTGCTTGACTTACAAAGCCATGTCTGACCCAGCTCTGTTAGGCATGCTAAATCTAAAGAAACCCAATCTGTCTGCACCACATACCCCAGAGACCTCAAACCCATTTCCACAATCAACAGAACATACTGGAGGGACAAGTCCATAACCCAAAGACTGGCGACACTATGGAATAGACTTCACATACATGTCAAGCAGAGCACCTCACCGGCCCTCTCTAAGAGAAATATGGATGAGTGGATGGAGAATTGAAATCTCATCCTGGGGATCAAGCCAGTGGCTATACTCAATAGACAGAGAGTAATGTCAGGTGGCACGATGCCAGGGTAATCCAATGGGCTAGGCTTGTAAAGGCTCCGTGGCCATTCACCTAGTACACACCTATGAACCTATGGATCTCAGTGCTGGCATGCTTTTGTGTGTGTGTGTGTGTGTGTGTGTGTGTGTGTGTGTGTGTGTGTGTGTGTGTGTGTGCGTGCATCAGGATGTATAAAAGTGTTTGTGAGTGTGTAAACATGTTGGTGAAAGTAGTTTGAAGTCCTTCTCACCCAGTACACCTCCCTTTGCCAAACATTACAAGGGTTGGTGATATTATTAACTTTACAGGTATCTTGGGACACTCTTCACCCTACAAGCCCTGTGGTGTGCATGGTACCTGCATAACACTATAGTACCAATAACTATATGGGTATGGTTTCTAATCTGAGTCATGACAAATGCGTGTGTGTGTGTGGGTGTGTGTGTGTGTGTGTAAAACTGTTTGTAAGTGTGTATATTTGTAGGATACAGCATTTTTAGACCTCACTCTTACAGTACACCTCCCACTGCCATACTTTAAAAGGGCTTGTGATGTTGTTCACCTTCGACGAACAGTGGGACTCTATCCACCCTATAAGCTCCATGGTGCATGCAATAAATGGCTAACACTGTAGTAGCAATAAATAGATAGGTAGGGATTCTAATCTCAGTCCTGACAAGTTGTGTGTGTGTGTGTGTGTGTGTGTGTGTGTGTGTGTGTGTGTGTGTGTGTGTGAGAGAGAGAGAGAGAGAGAACTGTATTCTGTGTATGTGTTTGAGTGAGATCTATATCCATTGAGGGGGTGGGTTTTACATTTTTAGGCTGTGGTACCCCCAGTACAAATCCCAAGGTCAGCTTTACAAGGCCTGCTGTCTTCATCAACCATAGAGGTATCTGTTGACACTCTTCAGCCCAATAAGCCCCATGCTGCATGCAAGAACTATGTAAGAGTATGGACTGACTAACAAAATAAGCAAGGCTGCTAATCTCAGTCCTGGCAAATGTGTGTATGCATGTATTTGTGTTTGTAAGTGTGGATAACTGTAGAGTAATGTATTTTGAGTCCATTCTCACCCATTACACCTCCCATTGCCATACTTTACAAGACCTGGTAATGTTGTTCACCTTTGAATTACCTCGGGACACTTTTCACCCTGTAAGCTTTGTGGTGCAGGCAATAAATGCATAACACTGTAGTAGCAATAACTAAATAAGTATAGGTTCTAATCTCAGTCCTGCTAAATGTGTGTTTTTTGTGTGTGTGTGTGTATGTGTGTGTGTGTGTGTGTGTGTGTGTGTGTGTGTGTGTGTGTGTGTGTGTGTGTGTGTGTGTGTGTGTGTGTGTGTGTATGTGAATAGTATCCTGTGTGTGCTTGAGTCAGAACTATATCCATTGTGTGGCTGTGGTTTACAGCTTTAGACCATGGTACTCCCAATACACGTTACAAGGTCCACTTTACGAAGCCTGCTGTTCACATCTACTGTAGAGGTGTATGTAGATACGCTTCAGCCCTATTAGCCCCATGCCACATGCAACAGCTATTTAACAGTATGGAATGAAAAACAATATGAAAGTTAGCTATGGATGTGCAGGATGGGTGTAGGGATGGTCCATAGCTGTCCATTTCTTATACAGCAAGAGCTGTGCATTTGTTCGGAATCTGGAGCTGGATTTGAACACTCAACCCCCAGAGAGGGGGGATAGGACAACAGAAATATATTGTAAAGCCAATTGGAGCAGATTATATGTGTCCAGTAGACAAGTGAGTGAAATGGACAGCTATGAAGGGGCAATTTTTTTGGGGGGACAGATGACCTTTTTTGTTATGGTGAGAGTGGGATGCTGGGGAAGGATTGTAGGTATATCTGGGGAGGTAGGTTGGGTAGGGAAACAGACAAGGCAGACAAGACAGCAGATAGGGGTGGTGTATGACACATGTGGGAGGTAAACACCTTGGACAGGGAGGGTGGTTGGGAATCAGAGGGCCATGAGCCCCCATATGGATACAGTGGATCTGACATCCCCACTTTCAGGCAGTCACCACTGCATCTTCACAGCCCTGATGGTAGCTGTGCTGGAGGCTGGACAGGAGGGGCAGCTTGCTCCTCAAGGTGCATCTGGCAGCCCTCAGTCTGGCACAGCTGGCCACCAAAAACAGAGCGGATGACAATGCACACCATACCCCAGAGCTGACAGTGGATAATGGGCTCATCTCTGGCCCACACCCGGGTGGTGCAGGGCCTGCAGAAGATGAAGTTCCAGGGTGGGTCCCAGACATACTGGGGCCCGGTGTCATGGCCAGATGGTGCAGGACAGGTGGATCCACTAGGATCGGCCTTCCCAGTCATGCTATGGTGTTGAGGTTTTCCAAGATATATTGGTTTGTCATGAACAAAACATTTCAATATTCATTTTAACAGCATGCATGTGTGCTCCCAATTAACAGAACACATGCAGAAATGGAACAACAGCAAGCATTGTAACAGCATGCCAGTAACAATGACTGCAACAGGCCACCAACAATTGTATTTGAACATGGTATGTTAACATGCAACCAATTAATTATATGAACAATAATGAAACACATGTACCAACATTAGGTTTTGTAAAAACTTACCCATAGTATATGAATAATAATTAGTGATGCAGATGGGAGGTGAGGGGAGAGAAGAAAAGTCCATTAACAACTACATAGGCTTCTATTTTTCACAACAGTACTGTTCAATACTCCAGAGATCTGCCCTCACTTTATCTCTACCTATGGCCTACCTATGACATACTCATATTTATGAAGTTGGCCATGTAGACAGTCTTCCATACAATGGTTACCACATGGTTAGAAACTGTCAGGTTGATACCAACCTTGGTGCACAAGTCGCCTCACAACTGATTGCATGCTCAGTACATTATTACTGTCATACTTAGAGTGGATGACATCTTCCAGAGCAGGGGGAATGATGCCTCTCCTGGCATTCAGTTTGTGGAAATGCTTCTTGCACCAGTCAGTAATTGGGTGAGTGCCTCTTGGGAGATGCTCACATCAGTAGGGGAATGTAAGACAGTGGCCAGCTTTCAAGCATCTGTACACCTGGTCAGCCACAGACCACTGCGTTTGTCCCATTTCTCAGATACATATCTCAAACATTAGAAGCCCCCAGACTGATTCTGGGGATACACTATTGTGGATGAATCTACTACTAGAGGTGGGTTCCACTATTTTGACTGAGTGAGTACTATCATTGGGCCAGTTAGCTAATCATCTTGTAACCTACAGGTTGGTCCCTAGCTGTGTAGGCGTATGTATCCTGTCCACCTGGGGATTAGTGTGAGATGATTGGGCTAGGTGAAAGTAGGCATTGTTCACCATCTTCCCCTCATCCCTGTGTATGTTGGCCACTTCAGAGAGGTCGACCAGTTTTAATAGGCCTGATCTCACTTTGACAATACCATGGTGTGTGGGCCCAGGCATTTAAATGCTGCTGATGTCCCTGTTCATAATGTCCTTGATTATTGCCTTCCATGCTCCTACAGAGCAGGCCAGTTAGGCTGATGTGCATAATATTGGCTGGGTCATTGGATTGCTCTGCCCTTATGTATAGGGATGACAGTGGATGACTTCAGTGCAGATGGGATGACACCAGTGCTCAGGCTGTGGTTGACTACAGTGTGGAATGGATCTGAGAGCCCATGCTTGTGTTCATGTAGGATGCAGCCAGGGATGGTATCAGGCCTGTGTGTTGCCTATGAAAGGGTGTTATGGGCCTGCTTCCTGATGATGCGGGGAGGGGTGCAGGTGCTGTACATGCACATAGGTACCAATGGCGGGTCGGGGGGGGTTGATGTTTACACTTCACCTGGCTGCAGCTGGATGCCTATATCTATGCTATATGTATATGTGTTGTTATTGACCACCACTACAGAGCAGATTTGTGTGTTGCCTCTGGAATTGCAGATACATGTGTGGAAGGCCTAGAGATTTGCCTTGGTGGATGTGTCCAATTTGCACTCAAAGACAGCCTTAGGGTACATCACCTGTGCCCTTATTTGCTTGTGTAGACCAAAGTGACATTGCTTCCAGTGAGGCACCTGTTCCTTCTTGGTCCGTCCAGCAATTGTTTCCACTTATTATGGTATTTGTGTATTGCTGCTGTCCACCACAGGCATTTACTCTACCTTGAGGGAGATGATGTTGTCCTGTCAGTTATTGCTGAGTACATATAGCTATGTAGGAGCCCACATAGTATTATAGTGTGGGCATGGACTTTGCTGTTAGTTCCAACAAATGAGACATTGGCTGTACAGCTCCTTATACCTGCTTTGAGATGATTTATAGTCATTTGTGTACAGTTCTTTCTGTTTGACACTGTAAAAGGGGAGGCAGGGGAGATGATGACTTGAGCAGTGATGGCTATGTGGTCAGATATTACCGAGGAGGATGCACTGTAGGACTGCTACAGTGACTACTCATGTTGGTTAGGAACAGGTACAGGATATTTCCACCTGCCGTAGGAGTGTTGACTGGGTGATCCACTGCATTGCCATTGACAAAGCTGAGGAATCTATGTGTATTCATATTCGGGGGCATAGGTCATGCACACTATGGTTGGGTATTTGACTTCACTCAGGAGCAGCAGGATAGATGACTGAATCCTGACAGATTCCAGCAGGTCCCAATAGGTGTGGTGGGTGTCCATAGTCATGGTTGGAGGCCTGTAGCAGGCTATGATTTTAGTAGGTGTTTTGTCAACTGTTAACTGTACTCGGGATGGGACCCATGCGTCATTCAGTTTGGCCAGCCTGGAGGTGTGTATGTGTATGCTAATGTTCAATACTCCACCTCCTGTGGCTTTGCAGGCCTTCATTTGGGGTCTAAATGTATGATGGAATGAGTGACCTGGCAAGGTTGGTGTGCTTTCCACAGCTACAAAGTAGGTGTCAGTGACTGCACAAATGTCGGCATTCTACAGGATAAGGTACACTTGCATTGACATGGATTTCATAGTAAGACACATAGCTCCTGTTAGAGCAAGACATCTGCACAAAGACACACATCAGTGGTGGGCAAAAGCCAGTAAATAGTGTCACTTTATGACTCTAGCTGAAACACACTTAGTTGCCAGCAAAGAAGGTACCACATTCATAGGTCTACTTTGCGGGATATGATATCTGACAATCAAATGTATTCTAAAATGTTATGATTTCAGCCTTTAATGGGTTGCCAGTGACGTGCCAGAGAATACACAACTGTATGAGGCATTGACTACAAATCTGAGGCAGACATGTGGTCAGTCTGCAAAACTTTGTACAGTTGTCAGGTATGGCATCAGTATATCAAATACAGTTCACCACACACATCTGCACCTGTCATGTAGTATGCACATACCCTATATACATCTCTTACATTTGTAAGACAAGCATATGTATCAGAGTAGCATTCACAGGTGATATATGAATAATTACATCCCAGATAGCTGGCCTAGCAATGATAAACTCAGTATTGGACAACAGACACTCCAGTAGCAGTCATACATGAGCTGACCTTGCTGGGGTAACTCAGGGGCCTGAGATATACTCCATGTCAATGCAGACAGGGCAAGCAGGAATGGCCATAGGTGTCAGACAGGAGCAGCAGCATGTGAGTCTAGCAGGTCTTGTTGTGGCCTAGTGTTTAATGTCCCATTTGACATCATTGCATCCCCCCTTCTGCATTCCATTACAAGCTTAAATGATTGCTATACCTGCTATAGTGCTCAAGAGTTTCCTCACAACAATGCAAATGGTGAGGTTTGTGTAGTTGCAGTCTGTCTTTGTGTAGATGGGTTGAGCCCTGTGTTGCATAGGCATCAGCTTGCCTTTTGTAGGTACGGCTCATGAGCAGGTGATGACCTGTGCACCAGTTAGTGTCTCTCACTTGCTACATGCATCCAGAGCAACTGTGTTGTCTTTCCATTTGCCAATGCCATAGCAACACAGTGCTATAATTATGGTCTTCATGCGGGCCTTGCCCCTTTTCCTTGTCTGTGTGGAGGACATTTTGGAGGTGTGGGGGCTACAGCTTCACAGACAGTAGATGGGAATACCTCTTAGGACAGGACATGTGGACACAACCCAACAACATGGGGGACAAAGCTCCAGAATTGGGTACAGATTGTAAGTCAGTAGTGCTGTTATACACATGGAAGGTTGCTAGATTAACAGGGTTCATCTGGACATGCATTTTCTGTGTTAATTGACGTCTGACAGTGATATGTCTGTGACATACCACTCAACTGTCCTGATGTCCACAGAATGCCCAGAGGTTTGCCTGTTATGTTTGATCTGTTCCTCAGACAAGGTCTGTTTTTGAGGAATTAGTAGGATAATGTGATAATTCAGTCAGTAACTGTTGACATCCATTGGTGTTTCAGATATCATATCCTTCTGTGATGTCATGTTACAACAAAGTCTGTGACACCAGCAACTGTTTCAGTTTATAACACCATAATGTGAGATATGTCCCTCTTTCCAGCCCCCTTTCCCCCAAGTATGTCATGCTTTGTCCAGATGTCTTGCAGTAAGAGGGTCAGAGGTATGTGATATCATTATTTATTGATTGTGTGAAGATTGGGGGGAAAGGGGTTAAGGCTGCCAGCCTAGTGAAATAGAATTTGATACATAATTCTGGCATTTGCAAATATAAATGTAAAATACAGCCTTGTTTCTTAAATGAAAGAAAACACTGTAAAATGTGAACTTCAAGATTGTAGCAACATTGCCATCTGCTGTAAGGAAGACTAAGCCAAGCATTTCACATCTGTTCTTTTGAAGTTAAAATTATGTCTTGTATACCCATTTGATCTAGATAGTGGTGCCGAAGAGGCTAGCTGAACACATTCCTTCTATTGTTTTATCTTAAGGAGTAATTGCTAGAGTGTAAGTGGAATGTTTTTTATTGGTGCGGTTTCCTGAGCGGGTGTTTGATTGTTAAATAATGTAGCCTGTTGACCTGGGAACTCCAGACTAAGTGTCAAAATGATGTAATGTGTATATTGGGAAAACCTACGTATCAAAATGATGCAATCTGTGAGGGCCCAGCAGAGATGTTTGTTAGTGAGTTTAAAAACTATTATTCAGAGAAAGACTGTAAGCATTTTGATTTTGATATCCAACTCTCAGCAATGTCTTTTGCGCTCTTTCTATAAGTAGTATCTTAGAAGTATGTTTTCTTGTAGAAATAGCTAGTACTATAAAGATTAGGCTTAAGTGTTTTTTCTGTTATATCAGAACTTTCCTACTGTATTGTTTTATTTTTCTGTGTGATCTCTGAACTCTTGAGTAACATTGTGGTGTAGTAGTATTGTCTCCTGTTTTAATTATTTATTATTAAATATTTAAAAAACTTTACCTATGGCTGGTTTGTGTAGAGATAAGTAAGCTCTAGAGTACATTGCATGCTTATAAGTAATCCTGTAATAAGCTCTTCCAATAAGCCTTGATTGCTTAGTCACATTTACCAATTGGATAATAATATTGCACAGTAATAATTGGACACCCTTTTAAGGGCTTTGGATAGATGATAAGTATTAGCTATTGGTGGCAGTAATTACTACCGTATAGTCTGGGTAAAGGGGCACAGATGGAGAATCTGTGTCAGCCTTTCCCAGGAGTGTCTGTGAAGTTGTATAAATACTTACCTCAAAGTGTGTGTGGTGTTTCAGCTACTTAGGCAGGGACACGAAGCACTGGTGGGACAGAGAGGGTACTGGGGGTTAGCTTGCCAGGTAGGCTGAGATCTGGACCTTATAGCTGTGCCAGTGGGGAGTCTTACTGGGGAACTGGGGAGCAACCAGCCCCAGACTGACTGTGATCTCTGTGTGCACTTAAGGGAAATTGTACTTTACTGTGTGTATTTGTTATTCTTTCCTCTTATATGAGATGCCCTCCCTGGTGTTAGTGTTAAGAATTGAGGCTCCTTGATTGTTGGGCCAGGGTACAACCATCACTTTCTGATGGCAGTGGGAGGGATAAGATATCCTCACCTGTGGTTTGTAGTGGTGGGATCCACTTCACATACTAATTGGCTTGTAGTGGTGTGGGTAGAGTGAATCCTGTAGCTTATGTACAGTAATCTCTGAAGGTGTTTTGTACTCTAAATCAGCCATGCAGTGAATATTCAGAGTTCAGATCACAATTGTTTTATTTATTTTCTTAGCTTAGTTAGTCAGGGTGAGCAGGCAGCAGTCAGCACAAGAGTATGGAAAGTTGACAAGGGGCCAGCTGGTGGAGATGTGCCAGGATAGGGGACTGGTACAGGGAAACCTGACTAAGGCAGACCTGATTGCAGCCTTTGTTACAGCTGCATCAGAAAACAGCATCTAGGAGGACAATCAGACTGGCAGTGGAGATACAATATCCTCGGAGAATGGACAGCGCAACCTTTCTGTGAAGGACAATCAGACTGACAGTGGAGATGCAATATCCTCGGAGAATGGACAGTACAACGTTTCTGCAGTGGACTTAAAAATCCAGCTGGAGCTAAAGAGACTTGAATTGGAGGCCAGGCATTTGGAGATAGAAGCCAAAGAAAAGGAGCATCAGAGGAAGCATGAGAGGGAAATGTTGACTCTTTGCCAGAATCATGGAGGTAATGGGGAAGGGAGTAACTGGACCCCAAAAGCACAACAGCTCAGTAAATTTCTTCTGCAATTTAAAGAGGGGGATCATTTTGATAGTTTCATTCATATGTTTGAGAGGGTATGCAAACAGTATAGTGTTGACCAAAGGCTCTGGGTACGGCTCCTGATCCCCTTACTCCATGGGAAAGCTGTAACTTGTATATCACAAATGCCTGACTCTGTTTTGATTATACTGCTGTATAAAAATGTCTTGTAGAACATTTTATGCTAACACCTGAAATCTATAGGAAAACGTTTTGTGAGCATAGACACAAGGCAGATGAAAATGTATTTGAATATGTTGCTGAAATGAGCACTTATTTTCATAGCTTGGTGAGGGGATGTCAGGTCACCACTTTTGAAGGGCTGGCAGACCTTTTGTTGAGGGAACAAACCCCTAGCACTTTGCCTGAGGATATGAGGATCTGGTTAGCTGATAGACAATGTGCTACTTCAGATGAGTTGGGGAAGAAGGGAGACCTATACCTGGCCAGCAGGGCAGCCCTGCACAGGAAGGGGACCCCAAGTACTGCTCATGGTTCTAAAGGAACCCATGGTGGGCAGCACAGACTGTCCCAACAGAATCTGCCAGTAGCAGGGGAAGCCACTAGTCCAGGTACAAACCCATGAGCCAGGGTTAAATATTTTGAATGCAACCAGTGGGGCCATGTGGCATACATGTGTCCATGGAGGCAAGGTGGGGAAGCAAAGATGAGGGAGTCAGTAAGTGGGAAAGACAAAATGCCATTAGTAGGTTGTCTTGAGACAACAGGGTATAGAACTACCATCCTGCAGATGTCCTGAGAGGGAAGGAGTTGGATGAGGCAGCACCATGTACTTATGCAGTTATATGCAGTGAGGCTAGGAGACAAGCATGTGGGTCTGGTAGCCTGGGGGAGACCCAGACAGACTGCATACTTGCAGCCAGGACTGGTGAGGTGGTTTCTTCAGGGAGGGAGTTACTTTGTAGCAGTGGGACTGAAGGTGAGCCACAACTGCTTGTGGGTACTGATAGTTCCTTGGATAGAGTGACTGCAAATGTAGAGGTAAGTAGTAGTACCCAGGCTGACAGTGAGGCACCACTTTCAGAGGATGCCAGACTTCCTGTGGAAGAGGAGCTGGGAAGGGTTACAAGGAGAGAGTTGAGACAGGCTCAGCACTCAGACCCTACATTGCAAGGCCTGAGGCAGGTTGCTAGGTAGGCACCTGATTCTCAAGGGAAGGGGGAATCTGTATACTGGGAGAAAGGGTTACTATATAGAGAGTGGACCACTGAGGTAGGGATAGAAGGTGAGAAAGTACAACAGTTGGTAGTGCCTAGAGCCTAGAATCTTGCGCTTTTAGCCATAGCCCATGATATTCCCTTTGCAGGTTATATGGGCATAAAAAGTACAAAGAGGTGTATTATGCAGAACTTCTATTGGCCTGGAATTTCCAGAGATGTAGCAGAGTACTGCAGGACCTGTGAGCAGTGCCAAAAGGTAGGCAAGGCAGGAGACCAGGTGAGAGCTCCTTTGATGCCTTTGCCTGTAATTGAGGAGCCATTTCAGAGGGTAGCTATGGATAGTGTGGGTCCTCTGAGTGTCCCAAGTTCCACAGGGAAAAAGTATATCCTAGTGGTTGTGGATTATGCTACACTATACCCTGAGGCGATGGCGTTGTCCTCCATTGAGGCAGAGAAGGTGGCAAATGCTTTGTTAGAGATTTTCAGCAGAGTAGGTTTCCCAAAAGAAATACTGTCTGACATAGGTTCTGATTTCATGTCAGACCTGCTGGCTTGTCTGTGGATGTCCTGTGGGGTGAAGCACATGAAGACCACCCCCTACCATCCCCAGACTAATGGTCTTGTTGAGAGGTTAAACTCTACAATCAAATCCATGCTACGGCATTTGCAGATCAGTTTAAGAGAGAGTGGGACAAATATTTGCCCCATCCATTGTTTGCTTACAGAGAGGTTCCCCAGGAATACACAGGTTTTTCACCCTTTGAGTTGCTGTATGGGCATAGGGTGAGGGGACCACTAGATTTAATTTGAGATGAGTGGGAATGTAAGTGTGAGTCTCACATGGAGTCTGTTGTGGCATATGTCCTAAACCTCAGAACAAGGCTCAGGGAACTCATGGCGTAGGCCCAAGAGAACCTGGCAGAAGCCCAACAACAGAAACAGGTGTGGTATGACAGGAATGATCGAGCTAGAGAGTATGCTGTGGGGCAGAAGGTAATGGTTCTCATTCCTGTCAGACACACCAAGCTGCAAGCAGCTTCATAAGGACCCTAAAGGTTGGTAAGAAAGGTAAGTGATGTTAACTACATGGTGGAACTGCTAGGCAGAAGGCCAGGGCACAAATTGTACCATGTTGACATGATGAAACCTTAACATGATAGGGAGGCCCTTGTGCTGAGCATTTATAGTAGATTGCAGGAGGAGTCTGAGGGAGATCTGGGGACTGATCTCCTCAGTGAGGCTCGGGCTGACACCTCAGTGGAAGGGGTAGCAATGTCCCAACAGCTATCTCCTACCGAGGTTCGAGAAATCCAAGCAGTGTTGCAGGAATTTGGGGACATGTTCACTGAGAAACCAGGGTGCACCCACCTGGTGCAGCACCAGGTAGATACAGGACCCCAAAGTTCTATTAGGCAGGCCTCTTATAGGGTGCCTGAGAGAGTCAGACAGACCCTGTGTGAGAAGGTACAGGAGATGTTGGAACTAGGGGTGATTCAAGAGTCCAACAGTCCCTGGGCCTCCGCAGTGATGCTGGTGCCAAAGAATGATGGCAGCAGCAGGTTCTGTGTGGATTACAGGAAATTAAATAGTCACACAGAGTTGGATGCTTACCCCATGCCTAGGACAGATGAGACCCTAGGGAAGCTGGGTGGGGCTAAGTATCTTACAACTATTGATCTTACCAAGGGTTACTGGCAGGTGTCCTTGACTCCCAGTGCTAGAGAGAAGTCAGCCATTGTGACTCCTTTTGGCTTGTATGAGTTCAGAAAGATGCCCTTTGGGATGAAGAATGCCTCAGTGACTTTCCAGTGGCTGGTGGATAATATCCTAGCAGGAGCAGGAGGGTTTGCCCTTGCTTACCTAGATGATATTGCCATCTACAGCCATTCCTGGCTAGAGCACCTTCAGCATGCCAGGAAGGTGCTAGGCAGACTACAGAGGGCAGGGTTGACTATTAAGCCAAGCAAATGTCAGGTGGGTATAGCGGAGGTCTCCTACCTAGGACATAGAGTGGAGAGTTTTAAGATAAGGCCAGAACTTGCCAAAGTGGAAGCCATTTGGGCATGGCCTGCACCTGTTACCAAAAAGCAGGTGAGGGCATTTTTAGGGACAGCAGGGTACTACAGAAAGTTTGTCCCCAGTTATAGTACCATAGCTGCTCCTCTCATAGACCTGACAAGGAAGAACAACAGGCCAGATAAGGTAATGTGGACCCCAGCATGTGAGCAGGCATTTCAGAAGCTTAAACAAGCTTTGGTAGGACCTCCTGTGTTAGCCAGTCCAGATTACAGCAAATAATTTGTTGTGCAAGTGGATACTTCGAACCATGGGGTGGGGGCTGTACTTAGTCAGATTTCTTCAGAGGAGGAAGAGCACCCAGTGGTTTATCTCAATTGTAGACTCCAACCCAAGGAGGAATGCTATGCAGCCATAGAAAATGAATGTCTAGCTATTGTGTGGGCACTGCAGAAACTTCAGCGTTATCTGTATGGAAGAAAATTCACTGTAATGACAGATCACAACCCCTTAATATAGTTAAACAGAGCGAGCCAGCAAAATGGCAAGTTGATAAGATGGAGCCTGGGGTACTAAACATATGATATATCAGTGCAGCACTGCAGTGGGATTAGCAATGCCAATGCATATGGGCTCTCAAGACAGGGAATGGGGTGAGGTACATTCAGATAGACCTAACCTTTCAAGCGGTATTTATCAAGGGTCACTTGAAAAACTAGCTCAAGTTCTCTGGGGGGAGAGATGTGAAGATTGGGAGGAAAGGGGGTGAAGGCTGCCAGCTTAGTTAAATAGAATTTGATACATAATTCTGGCATTTGCAAATATAAATGTAAACTACAGCCTTGTTTCTTAAAGGAAAGAAAACATTATAATATGTGAACTTCAGGATTGTAGCAACATTGCCATCTGCTGTAAGGAAAACTAAGCCAAACATTTCACATCTGTTCTTTTGAAGTTAAAATTATGTCTTGTATACCCTTTTGATCTAGATAGTGGTGCCGAAGAGGCTAGCTGAACACATTCTTTCTATTGTTTTAACTTAAGGAGTACTTGGTAGAGTGTACATGTGAAATGTCTTTTATTGTTGTAGTTTCCTGAGCAAGTGTTAGATTGTTAAATAATGTAACCTGTTGCCCTGGGAACTCCAGACTAAGTGTCAAAATGATGTAATTTGTATAATACTGGAAAAACCTAAGTATCAAAATTATGTAATCTGGGAGGGACCAGCAGAGATGTTTGTTAGTCTGTTTAAAAACTATTGTTCAGAGAGAGGCTGTAAGCATTTTGATCTTGATATCCAACTCTCAGCACTGCCTTATGCTCTCTTTATGTAAGTAGCACCTTAGAAGTATGTTTTCTTGTAGAAATAGCTAGGACTATAAAGATTAGACCTAAATGTTTTTTCTGTTATATCAGAACTTTCCTACTGTATTGTTTTAAGTTTATGTGTGATCTCTGAACTCTTGTGTAACATTGTGGTGTTGTAGTACTGTCTTGTGTTTTAATTATTTATTATTAAATAGTTTAAAAACTTTACCTGTGGCTGGTTTGTGTAGAGATAAGTAAGCTCTAGAGTACATTGCATGCTTATAAGTGATTCTGTAATAAGCCCTTCCAATAAGCCTTGATTGCTTAGTCACATTTACCAATTGGATAATAATATTGCACAGTAATAACTGGACATTCTTTTAAGGGCCTTTGGGTACCTGATAAGTATTAGCTGGTGGTGGCAGTAATTAATACTGTATAGTTTGGCTAAAGGGGCACAGCTGGAGAATCTGTGTCAGCCTTTCCCAGGAGTCTCTGTGAAGTTGTATAAATACTTATCTCAAAGTGTGTGTGGTGTGTCAGCTACATGGGCAGGGACACAAAACACTGGTGGGACAGAGAGGATACTGGAGGTAAGCCTGCCAGCTAGGCTGCGATCTGGACCCTATAGCTGTGCCAGTGGGGTGTCTTATTGGGGACCTGGGGAGCAAGGGAACAACCAACCCCATACTGACTGTGATCTCTGTGTGCACTTAAGGGAAATTGTACTTTACTGTGTGAATTTGGTATCCTTTTCTCTTATATGAGATGCCCTCCCTGGTGTTAGAGGAAAGGATTGGGGCTCCATGATTGCTGGGCCAGGGCACAATCATCACAGACTGCACTCCAGGCATCATCCCATTGACATAGCAGACTCTGCAATGGCCATGGATATGGTCTAACACCCTGGACATTCTGTGGAAATCTGTACATATGAGAGGTATGTATGTTTGGCCATGGTGAAGCAACTTCCAAGACTGTGTAGCATTGTTGTGTGTAGATATTTGTTGAGCTCAGTAGGGAGAGTAGCAGATGTGTGTGTCATAGATCCTTTTTCTATCTGACTGTGCATGCTGCTATGGATGCTGGTGGTCTATCAAGTATGTATGTTTGTAGGGGCAGACTGACAAATATCCTGTAACCCCTCAGGATTCCCACTACACTGTGAGTTGGGCCAGTATATGTCAGTGTAGTGTGTGACTGGCAATCAGGATATGTTTGTTCAAACAGTCGTACTACTCTAGAGTTCATTTGGGGTACTGGTATGTTGCTGTGACTGTGGTGCAAATGGTTATGGATGGACATTTTTGCACCACTATCTGTTTTCCCTACAGTTCCATCACTGTAGTGCATGATATATTTTGATAAACATGGGTAATTGCCAAGAGCTGATTTGAGGTAGTGTTGTGTTCATGTTACTGTGGTTAAAACGGTGCTGGGTAACATGGTTAGCAGCTGTCACAAGTTTTTCAATTCTGTTACATGACTGCGGTCATAACTCTCCACTGTCCAGATGTCGAGACACTGTCCAGATGCGTGGCTCATATGTTTGGTCTGTTGCCCATAACAGTTGTGGGTTTCTGAGAAATCACTGGGATGATGTGAGCATTGGCATCAGTAAATAATGACATGCATTTGTGTTTCAGACCTGGAATCTATCTGGAATTGTATGTTAAAGCAAACCGTGCCACTCCGGCAGACTTCTATGTGTATAACAGCCATATTTCAAAGATGTCACTATTGTTTGCCCTTTATCCCCCCAGTTTGTCAGGATTTTTGCAGATGTGTTGCAGTAAGAGGTCGGTTATCTATATATATGTAAATATATATATATATATATATATATATATATAGATATATATATATATATATATATATATATATATATATATAAGAATACTGCAGGATATATATGATTTCTCCTTATGTTAAATGACTGTTGTGCACAATATGTTTGTAAAAACATTACAAATTCCTACAGCTCAGATAGAGTAAAGGTATGTTGCGATGATTGTAGTGTGCAAGGTCCTGGATTCCAGACTTGGAAGTGATGACTTTTTTCATTAATGTTAAATGACCAGTATGCATGATATCTTTGTAAACGCATTACAGATTCCCACAGCTCAGATGATCTAGTGGTACGTTGCTGTTATTGTAGTGCACAGCATCCCAGGGTTGAGACTTGGCAGGGCTGATTATTTTGTTGTTGGCAGAACAAGGGCTGATGAACACAGAGTGATTAAAGCACTTTTAAGCAGTTTTTAATGGGTCTGCATGGTTTTGCACAGAGCTAAGTGATACTAACATACGATTAAGCCCTGTTAGCTTTGCTTAGCACCACTTACTCCTGCTTACACCTTTGCTAATTTTCATTAAAGAAAAGAAAACAGGGTGATAGAAACGTGGTGAAATCGGAGCAGGCAGGGGGTAAAACATTAGCAAATGCAGCTAGGCATGTGCAGGATGGGTGAGGGAAAGCACCATAGCTCTACATTTCTTCTGCAGCAACATCTGTGAATAATTTGTAGAATTTGGAATTTACAGCCTCACACCACACAGGGCGGGGTGTTGGTGGCAGACATGTGCAGAATAATCTGTGAATTGATTGATTAGTTTCACTGTACATGGGGTGAAAAGTAGACCTATGTATGGGGCAATTTTTTTTTTGCGGGACAGATGCCTTTTTTTTTAAGGTGAGAGTGGGATGTTGGGGAAGGGCTGTATGTATGCTTTGGGAGGTAACTTGGGTGGGATAGGTAGCATTTGCAGACAGACAAGACAGCAGACAGGGATGGTATATGACACATGAGGGGGTAAACACCTTGAACGGGGAGGGTGGTTGGAAATCCAAAGCCCATGAGCCTGCAAATGGATAAAGTGGGACTGAGGTCACTACCCCATGGGCAGTCACCTCTACTCCTTCACGGCCCCAAAAGTTGCTGTGCTGGGGGCTGGACAGGAGGGGCGGCCTGCTGCTTGAGGAGTGCTAGGCGGCCTTCAATCTGGCGCAGCTGCCCACCCAACTCTGCTCAGATGGCACTGTACACAAAACTCAGAACTGACTGTGGGTGACAGGCTCCTGTCCATGCCCGCTCTCAGGGAGGGCCATCCCTTGAGGCAGTTCCACCCGAAAGTGGTGCAGGACAAATGGATGAGAAAGTCCTGGGTTGGGTCCCAGACATGCTCTGACCCAGTGCCACAGGCAGATGGGGTGGGACAGGTGGATCCACTGGGATCTGCCTTCCCAAACATGCTATGGTGTTGATGTTTTACAAAATATGTTGGTTAGTCATGAATAACACATTTCAATATTAATTATAACAGCATGCATGGGTGTTCCAATTAACCCCATAAAACAGATTTTAAACAGCTGCATAGCAAACAGAACACATGCATAAATGGAACAACACTATGCATCATAACAGCATGCCAGTAACATTGACAGCAACAGACCACCAACAATGGTATTTGAACAAGGTATGTTAACATGCAACCAATCAAATATATGAAAAATAATAGAACACAAGTCCCAACATTAGTTTTGGAGAACAACATACCAGTAGTATATGAAGAATAATTATCGATGCAGATGAGGAGTGGGGGAAGAGACAAAAAGTCCATTAACAACTGTTTATTCTTCTATTTTCCAAAACAGTACTGCTCAATACACTATGGGTCTGCCATCACTTTACATCTATCTATGGCCCATAGCTTCTATAGCACAAACAGACCTATTAAACTGTCAGCCTGGAATGGTATGGGACAAATTGTGACAACTCTGGGTGCATGGCTAGAGAGGACTTGGACATGTCAGGGTTACATATCTAGCACAGAAGGGGTACCCTGAACTGCTGTTATGTAAGTGTGCTTTTGGCATACTACAACTGGTTTCCTATCTATGTCCAGGGTTATTGGCAGCAGTGACCACTAGCCATAACAGTGTGACACTTGAGAGACATGTATTGGGAAGTGTGCATGTTGTATGTACCTATCCTGCTGTCATTTGCAGGCATCTGGTGGGACAGTTGAACAGTTGTACACAGTTTATTAGTATACCCTTCATACAGCTGCTACCAACATTTCCATACCTGTAAAACCTATGGAGAAAATATCTGTTAATACTACCTGACTATTTTTCTATATATTCATGATTCCTTGTGTGTAGATATGCACACATCTAAGTACCAGTCCTTGGATTTGATCTGTGTCTGGGTGTGCAAAATAACAACTAAGCTATTTCGCATCACACTGAGCTACTGGGGAACTGCTGTTTCTTGTTTCACTGGTTTCTGCCTATAAGGCTCTTGGTTAGACAGTCTGAACATACAATCCCATGATGCATGCATGACAGAGAGTTAGTGTACTGTGCATTGATCCTTTGAATTACTACAATCTGGTAAGCAAAGGTTGAGAAAGGGCATTTATATCTTGTTTTACAGCTCCATTCTAAGTCTACAACAACATACCAGAGTAAACGCAACAGTTTCTGTTATAGATGTTTATTTCAGATCAATCTTAGACATACTTTATTTATTCAGTTAACACAGTAACAGTATACATACTAGCCTTACACAATGTACTCCTTCTTAGTTATTTGCACAATATACTGCAAAATAGATTTTTACTCACCAGCCTGTCAGCGCAGCCTCAGCAGTCTGTTGGCATGGGCTTCAATGTTACTAGCACTCTCTGCTGAAGCTGCAGGGAAGAAAAACAAACATTATGCATACCTGTCTATCACATCCTTAGGCTAGAAGTTGGTACACCTATTCTGTGATACAAACTGCTGGAGTATGGTTGTCCCTGGCATCTTGGATCCACTGGTCCAAGAGCATCCCCTTCCTTCACTTTAGGTCAGCATAGTGGTGCCAGACCAGATCACCAGTTCAGGGGATGCCAGTAGCACTGGTGAGATCATGGGTGAGATGGTCCCAGGCCTCCGCTTTATATTATGAGCCCTGGTACTGCCCCTGCAGCAGTCTCTCATCATGGTTACTTATGAGCAGTCCAACCATGACCCTGGACTCCACAGAGCCAAAGAGCTGCACCCTAAAGTGCAATCCCTCACCTATGCCATCCATGGTTCCTGCACAGGTTGAACTATAACAGGTACTGGCTGTGTTCCTGCATGTGCAGTTTAAATAAGGCCATATTCCCACCCTTTGCCATCATTGGTCGATTTTGAAAATGCTTTATTGCTCTGGGAGGGTGGATGTATGTGAGACAGGCATCTGGGCATTCTACAAAACCTGTACAGTTAATGGCTATGGCCGTATTGTACTTTTACATGGCAGACATTTCTGTTTCAGTCTTCATGCCCTGCAGGAAGTCTGTATTACTGCAAACCTTTTATTCTTTCTGCTTTTGGTTTTGTCATTGCAATATTTTGAATGTGTCAATATTTATGTGGCTTTGTCCACACATTATTTATGGCTTTGTACTGCTTTATTGCTGTTGGAGGGCGAGATGTATGTAAGCAGGCATATGGACATTCTGTAGAGATATGTGCAGTTAATGGCTATGGCTGTCCAGCACCTTTACAATTCAGGGTGTGTGTGACAGAACCTGAAATACTCATTTTAATTTAATTTCAGTGTCTGTAGACACTGAAATACTGTTTGAAAGTGCCGTATGGCAGTTTCTGAGTTCAGGGGGCATGTTCAATATCCATCCACTACTTAAACACTCATTCACTTTTCATGTCTCTTTAGCCTTAACAGCAGCGTGCCTTCACGAATATGCAAGGTGTGCTGCTGTTAATGCTAATGCTAAATTTAAATGAATCACTCCATGCAGGAATCACACTATTCCTGCATGGAGTTCATTGAATCCCGGGGATTGTGAAAACAGCCTGGTCAATGTAAACATAACATAACTGCATTTTCTTTTAATAAAATTCTAACAGAATCTTGTTCTATCCTAATATGTCCACTTGTTGACCAGGTATGTTCACTGGACACATAGTTCCCTTTAAATAAACAATCTGAAAGCAATGTCTGATTGAATGGCATGCTCAAGGTCACACTGTATGCAAATGAAAACTGAGGGAATCAAATCCTGTACGACAAGAATTGCAATTTATAACCATAACCCTCAGTACCAGCTGCCACAATTATTGCTGATGCTTGTATCATCAAGAGAAGAAAGCAATTAATCTGCTTTAATAAACTAATTAATTAACTAATAAACTAATTCATCCCTTTACTGAGACTAATAAACTAATTAATCCCTTTACTGGTATCCCTCTAAAATAAAACTACAACAATTAAAAGTATTTGATACTTCCTTACTATTCCTCGATGCACTAACAGAAAAATATCCTTTGCACTGCCTGATGCATCACATTTTACTCTGCAAGCAATCCTGCTACTGTTTGTCTCACGTTTATCAATTCATTCTCCATTATTTTCCTAATCTTTTGCAACAAGATTACCCTGTCTACTTACTGAATCAATTACTTAATTAGTTAGCATTACAGGTAAATGCCATTAAACTCATGTGGGAAAATATGAACATAAAAACTGTCTTTAGAATGTTAACGTATCTAATTCTCTGTAATTTTAAAGAAAATTACTTTTTTGTGAAAATTCACATGTGCACAAGCATAAGATAATCTGGACACAGTTACAATACAATAGTTATAATTGGTCTGAAATAATTACCAAATTCTGTTAGTTTACCACCCTCTATATGAAAGAACATTCCATATATATCTAACCAAAGTTTTACCAAAGTTGGAATTCTTTTGAAAATGTATGTCAATTTCTTTTCACAAACCATGGACTAAGCATAAGAACATTGTTTGTGATTTCTTGACATAAAACAGATACTTTTACTTGAACTTATTATGCACTATCAACCGCTTAATCTCTTATGTTAGATTGGCAGCCATTGCTTTGCCAGGAATTGAACCTTGAATCTTTTGAACCACATAACTTGAATGATTCACTTGGTTTTCACTGTAAATACTAAAAACTTCATATTTTTAATCACCTCTGACACATAACAGTCTGCCTAACAACAGAAACAAAAAAATGATTTCCTATTACAAGCCTTTAGTTTTCTCATTTATTACTGATGTATTTATATGTGGCTAGAATGTAAAACAGCAGTAGCTTTCCCAGCTACTTGTCTGCATTATGTGTAAAACAATGATTGCTTTTCACGAAAAAGTCAGTGAAGTATTTCCTATGGTCAGTACATAATTTTCAGAAACATGCCATTCTTATCTTTACATCTCAACCCTGTGAAAACATATCAGGAAATTACTGTATTTATTCAGTTAACACAGTAACAGTATACCCACTAGCACTACAAAATGTACTCCTTCTTAGTTATTTGAACAATATACTGCAAAATAGATTTTTACTCACCAGCCTGTCAGCACAGTCTCAGCAGTCTGTTGGCATGGACTTTGATGTTACTAGCCCTCTTTGCTGCAGCTGTAGGGGAGAAAAACAAACATTATGCATACCTATCACATCCTCAGGCTAAAATTTGGTACACCTATTTCTATGATACTTACAAACTGTTGTAGCATGGTTGTCCCTGGCATCTTGGATCTGCTGGTCCAAGAGCATCACCTTCCTCCACTTTAGGTCAGCATAGTAATGTCGGATATGCTCACCAGTTCAGGGGATGCTAGTAGCACTGGAGAGATCATTGGTGAGATAGTCCCAGGCAACTGCTTTACATTGTGAGCCCTGGTATTGGCCATGCAGCAGTCTGTCATCATGGTTACTTACAAGCACTCCAGCCATGACCCTGGACTTCAAGATTTCCCTGCACTACACACTAAAGTGAAAATCCTCACCTACGCCAGCCATGGTTCCTGCACAGGTTGATCTATAACAGGTACTGGCTGTGTTCCCACCTGTGCAGTTTAAATAAGGCCATATTACCACCCTTTGCCATCATTGGTCAATTTTGAAAATGTTGAGCACAGCTTAGTGGTGCACAAACCCACTAAGCTGATTTTAGCAATTGCTAAAGGGAAAATTGTTGAGCACTGCTTAACAGTGCGCAAATCCAGCTAGCTGAGCTGACTGTTGCTTAGCATTCAAGGTTAAGCATTTCTTAAACCAGCTAAGCATAGCTGAGCACTGCTAATCATTGCTCACCTTTAATTTTAGATATATTAGAATAATTACTTCATTCAGTAAATGTATATGATTTACTTTACATGACATCCCTCTATGTGCTTTCATTACATTACCAAGGGGGTGTGAATATACTGTATGGGGCACTTGTGTATATATGGGTGGTTTCATATGTTATATGCACTCATACTTCCATCTTAGACCAGCTACACAACTCTGGTTGGCAAATATCACTTACTACATCATGTACAAAAAAATAATAATTTTAACACTGCTTTCCTATGTAGAAATAAAGTGCCTGCCTTGGTACTTGAACCGTGAACACCTGCATACAAAGCCAGGGCTCTACCCACTATGCTATCCCATTGTTAGGATTTTAGCCGTATATGTTTATCACCTCTTGGGTGTTTAAGCAATGCTGATCAGAGGGCCATAACACCCACACCCACTCAGCTGCACTTAAACATCCTTTAGTATGGAAAAAAATATTTATGGCCTTGTACAGCTTTGTTACTCTAGGAGTTTGTTAGGTATGTGAGGCAGGCATCTGGGCATTCTGCAGACACCTGTACAATTGAGAGCTTTGCCAATAGAGCACTTTCATATGGCAGACATTTCAGTTTCAGTATTCATACCCTGCAGGAAGTCCATGGTACTGCAAACCTTTTTATTCTTTTCTTAAACAGCTTTATTGACTTGAAATAGATAAAAAAGACATTATCTTGAGTTATGTACAATTTTGAATATGCTTACTAATGACAGTGAAGAAAAAAAAAAACACATTTAAACTATATACAATGACACTTTCCACAAATACAAGTTAACAAATTGAAAATTCTTATAAATATTGTTACATTACTATTAAATTATTTATCTAACAATTCATATACTTTCTTTCACATATTGTTTACAATGGTATTCCTAGTGGATCTTGCTCTTTTGGCCAATATCTCTAAATTACATACTTCAAAAGGTAGATTTTTGAATTCATTTACTGAGAGAGTAGATTTAGACTTCCAGCTTCTTGTAACAATTTTCCTGACTACTGATAAAATAGGCCAGAGCAGAGGCTGATTCATTTCTGTAATACAGTTTGGAACAGGAGTGTTAAACAATATTATTGATTTTGAGAGTAAAATATTATCTGTAAAAATTGTTTGTAAAAAGTGATTAATGTCTTTCCAAAAATGATTTAATTCTGTACAGTCATATACCATATGGGCCCAGTCAGCATAAACTTCTTTATTACACCTCCAGCAGTTAACATTTTTCTTATTAAATTTACTTAAAGAAAGTGGGATGATAAAACATCTATGCAAATATCTCCATGTGAAAATTTTCCAAAATTTTCCATCTTAGTGAAGAAGTAGTTACATTAGTTGATTGTAATACATGTGATGTGTCTTTATCTGTTGGGGGATAATTATTAATTAAGAAGAAATAATTCCAATAATTATCTGATATATTATCTAGATCTAGTTTAACTGCTTTATATAAGTGAGATGCAATGTTCTTAGTTGGTGATTTATGATTTATAGACAACACCATATACTGAATTAATTTAGGTACTGAACATTTAATTGATAAGGTCATAGAATCGAGTTTATTTGAAACATATTTCCTACTTTCATGAAGATCCAACCAGGATGTTGTGTCAAAATCATATTCATTGTTCAGTAAATTAATGGATTTCAGATTATTAGAGATCATTTGGGACCAAAATATTAATTGTTTTTGTTGAAAAGAATACATTTTCATAAAATCCAGAAGGAAATATAGCAACTTGTGTGTAAGCTATAGGAATCATCACTAATCAGGAATATCACTGCTGGACAGAGGCACAGCAAACTAATGGGTATAGTATTCTCATCCTAAGGGGTGGTGAAAGCCACACACACTCTGGCTAGGTTTATAAATGCCCTAGGGCAGATAGCCTAGTATGAACCTATGAACCTATGGAATAGGAGAAGTAACCAGTCTTTGTACAAATTGAATTTATATAAATAGTTTCTAAATGATCTCAAAAGAAGAATTATAGAATTTGATCTAAAATTCTGGGAGGAATAGTAGAAAAATAATCTTTTAAGATCCAGATAAAGGGGTTATTTAACAGCGTTAATTTTTGTGATTCATTATTGTTTATTGCATTACTCATTAATATTTCTAGAATGTTCTTTCACTTAGAGGTGTATTTGATATCTATAAGAAGAGAAATGAATTTAGCCATTGTAGAGACTGAGTAGATTTCCAAATTAGGCAAAGCTATACCTCCATTTTCCTAAGGCCATTCTTGGTTTAATAGGGAACCATAAAACATTATGTATCATAGAATTACATTTCTTAATTAGCGAACTAGGCAGGGTATTGGATAATATAAAGCATTCTGGGTAATAGAATCATTTTTATAATTAAAAGTTTTTCATCCATAGAAAATTGGATTTTATTCCATTTTTTAACGAGATTTACTATTGCCAACAAACTTTTATTGTAATTGATATGAATGATATATTTTATGTTGTTAGCAATTAAAATGCCTAGTTAAAGTAGTTCATCAGGTTGTGCTCTCTATTTTTTATAAACATCCAGTAATTCTAGTTTTTAGGGCCAATTGTCAAGATTTTATTTTTATTATTATTAAAGGTTAAACCTGACTTTTTTTGAAAATATTCAGCATCTTTAAAAAGAGCATGAATAGATGTATTATTACCACCTAGTGTAATAAGTATGTCATCTGCAAACATTTGTATTTTGGAGACTTCATTGGGGCTTAACCTATATCCTTCAATGCTTTCATCATATCTTATCAAATTAGCCCAAGGTTCCATACTTAATGTAAATAGTAAAGGAGATAAAGGGCACCCTTGCTTTGTTCCTTTAATAATTGGAATATTTTGGGATATATTTGTACCTATTTTAATGCATGCTTGACTACCTTAATATAAACTTGTAATTAGATTTATAAAACTATTAGAGAAGTTTAATTCCTCTAATAGTATAAATAAATATTCCCAATTGACTGAATTGAAAGCACAGTTTATGTCAATACTAATTAATGTTAAGTTGCTTTTTAAATATTTGACTGATTCAATTAAGGATATAATTCTTTTGATATTGTCATAAGAATTTTGGTTGACTTTAAATCTTGGTTGATCTTCATCAACTAATGTGGGCAAAAAATGTTTAAGTCTATCCGCAAAAATTGACAAACATTTTGTAATCAATGTTTAATAAGGAGCTAGGTCTATCGGATGTACATTTAACATGGTCCTTATTAGTTATGAGGATTGGGGAGATAAAAGTATATTTCTATGATGGCGGTATTAAATTATTATTTTGGGATATATTGTAAACTTTATGAAGCAGTTTTAAGGCAGTAACTGGTAATAGCTTATACATTTCTGGAAAGATACCATTGTTTCCTGGTGCTTAATTAAGTTTTAATTTAGTAATCTGGGACTGGATATCTTTAAAAGAAATGGGTCTGTCAATAATAGTAGCTTGCTCACTAGATAGTCTTTTTTTTTGTATATTTATGAATGAAAGATTTGATTTCTTGGTCAGAATCTATTTTCTTGGATTGTTGATTAATGTTTGTAAAAAAATCTCTAAATTCAATTAAGATATTTTCTATACCTGAGACTGTCTTTTTCTTTTTAGGGGAAAATATTTAATTTTTATGATTGCATTTATTTATTCTTTTAGTTTTATTAGATAATAAATATAGAGATCTAGGATTAGTGAAGAATTTTATGACTTTATTTTTTTCAAAAATAATCATAGTTTGATGGTTCAGTATTTCCATATATTTACTATTCAAAGAATTTATTTCTTTTTTTATCATTTTTATTAATCTCTTTTTCCTGAATAAGTTTCAATGAATCTATCTTATTTTGTATGTCTATTAATTGTTCATCCCAACTTTTCCTCTTTTTGATATACCAATTAATAATGCTCCCATAGAGGTAAGCTTTTAAAGCATCTCATACAAACATTTCAGAAATATCATTTATATTATTTTTTTCAATAACATTCTGAATTTCTGGTGTTACAAAATCTTTAAAATCTTTCAATTTAGTTATATAGGCATGTATTCTACTTGTTTGAACATTACGGGCTGGGGCAGCTAAAATTCAAAGATTACTGAATTGTGATCAAATAAAGGGCATCTAATCACCTTAGTATTAATTAAAGAATCTACTAAATCATTGGAAAACAATACTATATCTTTGAATGTGTATTATGTCTATTTGAAAAAAAAGTATAAGCTAAAGAATCAGAATCAGCAAAGGTATGTATATCTTTCAAGAAATAAGCTTCCAAAAAATCTTTCAACAATTTGGCTGAAGCTGTTATTCTTCTTTTATTATGTGATGTTAATTCTTTATTATCTAAAATACAGTTAAAATCACAGACTAATATATTTCCCTTAGAAAGTTGTACTATATGATCAAAGTGTTGTTTTACCATATCAGTACCTATTTCTGGAATCCAATATAGGTTTAATAATGTGTATATTTTGTTATTAAACTTGATAGTAGCAAGACAAAATATTCCTTTATTATCTTTATAGGTATTAATAAGTTTTGGTTTAGGTAAGGAGTTGTTCCATAAGATGGCCACTCCTCTCTTCTTTTGAAAATGTTCTGAACTAGCTAACACTGAATATGATTTAGTATCTAATTTAAATACATCCTCGGTTTTCAAATGGGTTTCTTGTAAGAATATTAATTGAACTTTATGTAGTTTGAGATATTTAAAGAAACTTTCCCCTCTTATTTGGATTATTCAATCCATTAATGTTAATTAAAATAATCTTCAGTGAAGTCATTCAATATTATGATGCTGAAAGAGAAACATTTTGACCAAAACAATAGACTATTAATGAAAATGGAAGGAATACCTAGAGATACATTATTTTTAAAGTAATGTGGTAGCATTGAAAAAAGTAAACGTATGAGAATTACTATTTTAAGAATTGGGGAAAATGTCAAGAAAGCTAATAGTAAACTTTTATAACTTAAACTGATAACTTCATAACCACTCATAACCCTTCTGGAGTTTAATACTCCCAATTCGAGTGACAAATGATCACTCAAATTAATACTATTCAGTAGCAACATCTAACCAGTGTCTGAGACTTCTGTTCCTGTTAATAGTACACAAACCTTTTATTCTGTCAGCTTTCAGGTTTGTCAGTGCAATATTTAATACTTGTCCCTATTTTTGTGGCTTTGTCCCCCCATTATTTATGGCTTTGTACTGCTTTATTGCTCTAGGAGGGTGAGAAGTATGCAAGGCAGGCATACTGGGCATTCTGCAGACACCTGCACAGTTAATGGCTATGGCCGTATGGTGCTTTCAGATGGCAGACATTTCTGTTTCAGGCTTCATACCCTGCAGGAAGTCCATGCTACTGCAAACCTTTTATTCTATCAGGTTTTGTGTTTGTCAGTGCAATATTTTGAATGCGTCCCTATTTTTGTTGCTTTGTCTGCTCATGATTTATGCCTTTGTACTGCTTTATTACTGTGGGAGGGTGAGACATATGTGAGGCAGGCATATGGGCATCTATGCCATTCTGCAGAGACCTGTACAGTTAATGGCTATGGCCATCCAGCACTTTTACAATGCAGGAGGTGTGTGACAGAACCTGAAATACTTATTTTTATTTAATTTCAGTGTCTGTGGACACTAAAATACTGTTTGAAAGTGCCATGTGGCACTTTGTGTGCAGGGGGCATGTTCAATATCCATGCACTACTTAAACATTCCCCCTGCACAAGATCACTGTGCATGTCTGTTTGGCCTTAACAGCAGCATGCCTTCATGAATATGCAAGTTGTGCTGCTGTTAATGCTAATGCTAAATGGACATGAACCACTCTGTGCAGGAATCACACTATTCCTGCACAGAGTTCATTAAATCCCAGGGATTGTGAATATGGTCTGGTAAATGTAAACATAACATAACTGCATTTCCTTTTAATAAAAGTCTAACAAATGCTTGCTGTGCCCTAATAATATCCATTTGTTGACCAGGTATGCTCACTGGACACATAAGTTCCCTTTAAAGAAACAATCTGAAAGCAATGTCTGATTGAATGACATGCTCAAGGTCACACTGTAGGCAAATGAAAACTGAGGGAATCAAATCCTGTACCACAAGAATTGCAATTCATAACCATAACCCTCTGTACTAACTGCCACAATTATTGCTGATGCGTGTATCCTCAAGAGAAGAAAGCAATCAATCTGTTTTAACAAACTAATTAATAAACTAATAAACTAATTAATCCCTTTACTGAAACTAATAAACTAATTAATCCCTTTACTGAAACTAATAAACTAATTAATCCCTTTACTGGTATCCCTCTAAAATAAACCTACAACCATTAAAAGTATTTGATACTTCCTAACTATTCCTCAATGCACAAACAGAAAAATATCCTTTGCACTGTCTGATGCATCACATTTTATTCTGCAAGCAATCCTTCTACTGTTTTGTCTCACGATTATCAATGCATTCTCCATTATTTTCCTAATCTTTTGCAACAAGATTACCATCTACTTAATGAATCAATTAATTAATTAGTCCTATTTTACTTATATTTTCCTCAAAAGCATTTGAGAATTACAAGTAAATGCCATTAAACTCATGTGGAAAAAATATGAATATAAAAACTGTCTTTAGAATGTTAACGTATCTACTTCTCTGTAATTTCAGGGAAAATTACTTTTTTTTGAAAATTCACATGTGCACAACCATAAGATGATCTGGACACAGTTACAATACAATAGTTATGATTGGTCTGAAACAATTACCAAATTCTGTTAGTTACCACCCTCTATATGAATGAACATTCCATATGTCTACCCACAGTTTTATTAAATTTGCAATTTTTTTTTGAAATTTTATGTCAATTTCTTTTCACAAACCATGGAATAAGCATAAGAACATTATTTGTGATTTCTTGACACAAAGCAGATACTTTTACCTGAACTTATTATGCACTACCAATCACCTAATCTCTTATATGTCAGATTGGTAGCCATTGCTTTGCCAGGAATTGAACCTTGAATCTTTTGAACCACATAACTTGAATGATTCACTTGATTTTCACTGTAAATACAAAAAGTTATATTTTTAAACATCTCTAACATATAACAATCTAGTCTTATTTGCCTGCTTAAATTCTAACTCTACCTAATAACAGAAACAACAAAATTCTTTCCTATTACAAGCCTTTAGTTTTCACATTTATCAGTGATGTATTATATCAGTTTAAAACAGTGATAGCTTTCCCAGCTTCTTGTCTGCATTATGTGCAAAACAATGATTGTTTTCGTCAGTGATGTATTTCCTAGGGTCAGTACATAGTAACTTTCAGGAGACATGCCTTTTTTGTCTTTACATCTCCACCCTGTGAAAACATATTAGGAAAATACTTTTTTTTTTAAACCATATCGTTTGTATGAACAAACTTGTCCTTCTTGTATTGCTGATTCATTAAATCTGCTGTTGAATTAACTTTATCTGGGATATTTACCTTGTGACAATAAAAAAGAATGTGAATTCAGTGAAAACAACTTTTGCCAAAGATATTACAGTTGCACATTTCCTTCCCCCCTTGGTAATAATGCTATTTTGAACAATTTCATCTTTGAACAGACAAAGTGACATAATTTAACTCAAAGATCACAAATCATCTTATCTGTAACTAGAATTTTGTACTACAATGCCAGTGTCACATATGTAACCAACTTGTTGATTATGTTCCTTTTAACAAATGCAGTTTGTAAATATCACGTTACCAATAAATCTGATTATTTTCCAGGTTATCCTTTTTGGAAAAGCATCATCCCAAAATCAGGTACATTCTGTACATCTAGGAACCCACTTAGACATACTGAATACCTCCCTCTTTTTACTACATCTTCCAGAACAGACAAAACATTTTGATTTACTGTTTAATATGTATACATTTTTACACACTGCAGGTGTTTATCAGCAAATCATTCTTGAAAGATGCCTGAATTTCTGTTACCAATAATAAAGAAGTCCTGTGAATATGCATTTTTGCAATTACATTCTGTGGTTCAATCAAAAACATTAACCTGTAGAAACAATTCACATTTTTATGAAATATTCAACATTAAAAATGCTATTTGAAATAAAAATCAAAGATAGCTATAAACATCTTAGGTTTTCCTCAAACTTTATTTTATTTTTCAAATACATTTGAATGAATTCTATAGTATTTATACATACGATCTTAAATAACTATGTATACTATTTGCATTAGCCTCACACTATAACAGATCTTAATGTATACAGTTACTTTATAAGTATGTCCAATCCATTATCAGAGTGACTGATCAATTATTGTATAGTGTCAATCATCGATAAGACTTTTCCCCAAGGGTTGTTGTTGATAAATGGATTTGTATAAATTCTTAGTTCTTTAATTTTAATTTCCAATAATGCTGTGGTCTTCAGTAGGCTGTAGAAGTCTTCCAAAGTTGGTATTGTGTTCAAATTCCATCTTCTTGTTATACACCGCTTTGAATTTGCAAGTATAGTTCATACTAGATGCATGTTTGACCTATTCATATGAGGACCTTCACTCACATTTAATAATACAAGAGCTTTAGTTAAATGAAATGATTCATTAAATAAAATTTGTAGAAAGTTATTAATACCATTTCAAAATGGCTTAATTTTAACACAATCAAAAAAAATTTGGTTCCAATCTGCATTGTGTACTTGCTCACATCTCCAACATATTCCTTTTATGGTAGAATTAATTTTACTGATTCTGTCTGGGGTTAAGAATGCTCTGTGCAAGTATTTCCAATTAAAAACTTTCCAGTATTGTGCAAAGGATATATATTTTATTGATAATAAGATATTTGTTTTAATAACTTCAGTTAACTGTATTGAGTGTCCTTTTGTTATATATTTCCAATATGAGGTTTTTGGTGTTGTTTTGTAGTTTATCAATATTTTGTAAAATTTTGAAATACTGTTTCCCATGTCGAAGTCATTATATATGATTTCATATATGTATTTTGTAAATTTAGGTATTTCTTTAAATGAAGAATTGTTAATTATTCTACTTAAGTCTTGCAAATATGACAGAATACTCTATAAAGTTAGTCAGTCCTGTTGTGGAATTTTGTATGTTGTTTTTATTACTTGCATATCTAAAACTTTTAGTTCTTTGATGCATTGGAGCCAACAAACAAATCCTTTCTGTTCCCAGGAATTAATAATCTCTTTATATATTTTATGTGGAAAGTTGTTTTTGACTATAAATGGTGTTAAAAGATCAAACCAGATTTTTAAATCTATATGTCTATTAATAATTTTACTAAATGAGTCAATGTAATAATGAATCATACAAGTTTTAGTGGGTTTAGTTATTTGATATTGCATACTAATACATATGTGCCATGGCACATTGTTTTTATCTGTTATTTGAACATTTTTTGTGAATCAAATTCATTTATTAATATTACAGTTAGTAATTCCTTCCAATTTGTATAGTAATTTGGACTTATCCAATCTGAAATGGTTTTAGATATTGATGCTTTTATGTATGTTTCTATATCAGGAAAGTTTAATCCTCCCTGTTTCCATGCTCTGATATGATGCATTAAAGCTATTTTGTTTCTTTTGGGAAACCATAAAAAATGTATTAGGCATGGATTTATTTCTTTAAGTATATTCCTTTCTGGTAACAGTTGTATTGCCAATGCTATGTATAGGATCTTGGACAGCAAAACCATTTTTATTAACTGTAGTCTATCTTCAAATGATATTATTTTGTTTCATTTTTCCACAGAGAGTTTAACTGTATTGATGATATTATTATAGTGTTTTGAGACTAATTAATTATTATCCTTCATCATCAACATCTTCTTTCGGCTGTTCCCATTAGGGGTTGCCTCAGCGGATCATCTGTTTCCATTTCTTCCTGTCCTCTGCATCTTGCTCTTTCACACCAACCGCCTGCATGTCCTCTCTCACCACATCCATAAACCTTATCTTAGGCCTTCCTCTTTTCCTCTTACCTGGCAGCTCCATGCTTAGCATCCTTTTCCCAATATACCCAGCATTCCTCCTCAGCACATGTCCAAACCAACACAAACTCACCTCTCTTGCTTTGTCTCCAAACTGTCCAACTTGAGCTGACCCTCTAATATACTGATTCCTAATCCTGTCCATCCTAGTCACACACAGTGCAAATCTTAACATCTTTAACTCTGCCACATCCAACTCTGACTCCTGCCTTTTTGTCAATGCCACCGTCTGCAACCCATACAACATAGCTGGTCTCACTACCCTCTTGTAAACCTTCCTTTTCACTCATACTGGTACCCGTTTGTCACAAATCACTCCTGACACTCTTCTCCACCTATTCCACCCTGCCTGTACTCTCTTCTTCACCTCTCTTCCACACTCACCATTATTCTGAACTGTTGATCCCAAGTACTTTAACTCATCCACCTTTACCAACTCAACTCCCTGCATACTCACCTTTCCTATACCCTCCCTCTCATTTACACACATATATTCTGTTTTAGCCCTGCTGATCTTCATTCCTCTCCTCTCTAAAACATACCTCCACCTCTCCAGGGTCTCCTTAACCTGGTCCCTACTCTCACTACATATCACAATGTCATCTGAAAACATCATAGTCCACGGGGCCTCCTGTCTGATCTCATCTGTCAATCTGTCCATCACCACTGCAAATAAGAAAGGGTTCAGAGCTGATCCTTGATGTAATCCCACCTCCACCTTAAATGTATCTGTCACTCCCACTCCAGTCCGCACCAATGTCACACAACCATCGTACATATCCTGTACCACTCTTACATACTTGTCTGCCACTCCCGACTTCCTCATACAATACCAAAACTCCTCTCTAGGCACCCTGTCATATGCTTTCTCTATGTCCACAAAGACACAATGCAACTCCTTCTGACCTTCTCTGTATTTCTCCAACAACATTCTCAGAGCAAACATCGCATGTGTAATGCTCTCTCCTGGCATGAAACCATACTGCTGATCACTAATCACCACCTTCCTTCTCAACCTAGCTTCCACTACTCTTTCCCATAACTTCAAGCTGTGACTAATCAGTTTTATCCCTCTGTAGTTACTGCAGCTCTGCACATCACCCTTATTCTTAAAGATAGGTACCAAAACACTTTTTCTTCACTCCTCAGGCATCCTCTGACTTTCCAAAATTTCATTAAACAATCTGGTTAAAAATTCCACTGCCATTTCTCCTAAGCACCTCCATGCTTCCACTGGTATGTCATCTTGGCCAACAGCCTTTCCATTCTTCATCCTCTTCATAGCTGTCCTTACTTCCTCCTTGCTAATCTGTTTCACTTCCTGATTCAATATCCCCACATCATTCAACCTTCTCTCTCTCTCTCATTCTCTTCATTCATCAGCCCCTCAAAGTACTCTTTCCATCTCCTCGCTTGTGAGTATGTTTCCCTCACTATCCTTTATCACCCTTACCTGCTGCACATCTTTCCCAGCTCTGTCCCTCTGTCTAGCCAATCAGTACAGGTCCTTTTCTCCCTCTTTAGTATCCAATCTCTCATACAACTCTCCATATGCCTTATCCTTAGCCTTCGCCACCTCTCTCTTTGCCATGCGCCTGATCTCCTTATACTCATGTCTACTTTCTTCATCTCTTTGACAATCCCACTTCTTTTTCTTCACCAGCCTCTTCCTCTGTATACTCTCCTGTACTTTCTCATTCCACCACCAGGTCTCCTTGTCCTCCTTCCTCTGTCCAGATGTCACACCAAGCACCTTTCTAGCAGTCTCCCTTACTAGTTCTGCTGTAGTTACCCAGCTATTCGGTAACTCTTCACTGCTTCCCAGTGCCTGTCTTAACTCTTCCCTGAACTCCACCTCACAATCACCCTTTTTTAACTTCCACCATTTAATGCTTGGCACTGCTTTCACACTTCTCCTTCTCTTCTTGATCACCAACGTCATCCTACAGACCACAATTCTATGCTGCTTAACTACACTTTCCCCTGTCACCACTTTACAATCTCCAATCTCCTTCAGACTGGCCCTCCTACATAGGATATAATCCACCTGTGTGCATTTTCGACTCTTGTACATGACCCTATGCTCCTCCCTCCTCTTAAAATATGTATTCACCACAGCCATGCCCATCCTTTTCGCAAAATCCAAAATCATCTGACCTTCTGCATTCCTCTCCTTAACACCATACCTACCCATCATGTCAACAACATGCCCATTGAAGTCCGCTCCAATCACTAGTCTCTCACCCTTGGGTACACTCACCACCACTTCATCCAACTCACTCCAAAATTTTTCTTTCTTATCCATCGCACACCCAAGTTGTGGAGCATATGCACTAACAACATTCATCATTACACCATCAATTTCAAGCTTCATAAACATCACTCTATCAGACACTCTCTTCACCTCCAAAACACTCTTGGCATACTGTTCCTTTAGGATAAAACCTACCCCATTTCTCCTGCCAACCACGCCATGATAGAAAAATTTGAACCAGCCTCCTATACACCTAGACTTACTTCCATTGCATCTGGTCTCTTGCACGAACAATATATCAACCTTCCTTCTCTCCATCATATCAGCTAGCTCTCTCCCTATACCAGTCATACTGCCAACATTCAAAGTTCCTACCTTCACTACTACAATCCTAACCTTCCTCCTCTCTTCCTGGCTTCGGGCATGCCTTCCCCCTCTTCTCTGTCAGCCAACAGTAGCCCAATTTCCGGAAGCACCCTGTTGGCTAACAGTACTGGTGGCGGTCATTGTTAACCCGGGCCTCGATCGATCCGGTATGGAAATATGAAATGTTGTTCACATAAGTCATTTGGCAGAGGTTTTATGCCGGATGCCCTTCCTGATGCAACCCTCCCCATTTATCTGGGCTTGGGACTGGCACAAAGAAATGCACTGCCTTGTGCAGCCCCTCTCAATTTCTAGATATTTTAAGGCAGGTTCTTGTTTCCCTATGATGTGATCCCCCTTAGTCTTCATTTAAAAATAAACCTTTTGATTTATTGAAATGGAGTCCTGAAGTCACATAAAATTTGTCAATTACTATATCTAATTCTTCTAATGTCTCTTTTGTATTAGATAATTTTAGTATTATGTCATCACAAATAGTATTACTTTAGAATTGTATTGTTCATAAACATCTATTCCTTTGACTTTTATATTGTTATGAATTGAATCTGCCAATATTTCAATAGCCACAGCAAATGGAATCGGTGACATGGGACATCCTTGTTTAGTGCCTTTTGTTATATGTATAGTTTCAGAGGTAAAAGGAGCTAACTTGACATATGCTAAATTATTTGTATATATATTCTTTAGAAGATGAACAAAGGATGCAGGAAATTCAAACAGCATTAGGATTTTGAAGAAATAGTCACTATTTAGAGAATCAAAGGCTTTCTCTATATCTAAGCCAATTATGAGTTTCTTTATTTTCTTTATTAACATAATCTATAAGAGAAGTTATCCTTTTAATATTGTCATGTGTGTGTCTATGATATATAAATCCAGTTTGATCATTATTTATTGTTTTGGATAGTGGTATTTTCATTCTGTTAGTTAATGTTGTCATAAATATGTTATAGTCATAATTTAATAATGATATAGGTCTACATGAGGTACAGAGGTTTGGGGATTTATTTTCTTTTAGGATTGGTGTGATTAAGGAATATCTCCAAGATGGTGGTATTAAAGCTTGTGACTGTATTTCTAATAGAGATTTATGGAAGAGGGATAGTATCTTTGAAGGAAAAGGTTTATATATTTCCATAATTATGCTATCTATACGTGGAGCTTTATTATTTTTACCCTCTTTTATTGTATATTTAATTTCTTTGTAGGATATGGGTGCTTACAGATCTAGTTTTATTTTTTTGGTATTTTTTATATTAGAACATTTTTCATCTAGATTTAATTGATCAATATGTATATTTTCTTTTTGGAAATGTTACATATAGTGATTTCTATAGGCATCTAGAATGTCACTTATATCCGAGACATTTTTCCTTTTCTTTTAATGGAAGATACTTTTAATGTTATTAGCTTTTGATTATATTTTGATTCTTGTGGATAAATTATGTAGATATTTGGGAGAAGTGGCCAAGGTATTTTTAGTTTTTCTAAAGGTAAACTAGTTTTATGTGTTAGAATTTCATTTAATTTATTGTTTAAAACTTCTACTTTCTTTTTCATCTCCAAATGATGTTGATTTTTTTCAGCTTTTACTGACAAATGTTTGGATTGTAGATCTAATAATTCAGAATCTCATTCTCTGATTTTTTTGTATAGCAAGTTAAGGTTTTACCGTATATGCAAGCTGTTAATGAGTCCCATGTCATTATTTTATTTATCTCTGTGGTGTAATTAATATCTAAGAAGAACTGCAATTCAGATAACAACCAGGGTTTGAACTCTTTAATTTTATATATGATGGAATTCTGGAGTTAAAGATTAATGGTTTGTACCCATTTTGATGTTTTAGTATCAATGAATTGTGGTCTGAAAAGGGTCAGGGAGTGATTGAGAAATTAATGATTTTAGAGTGTAAGTCATGGGCAGCAAATATTTTATCTATTCTAGTTTGGGTAGCAAATCTGTGATCTTGACTGGAAAACAACAAATATTTATCTTCTTTAAATTTGAAAGTATCAAACAGATGAAATGTTTCTTTCCACTTGTTTAAAGCTTTTAATACAGCAGATGTACACAGCAGTCTTTTATTTGTAGTTTTAGAAATATCAAATATACAGTTTAAATCTCCTCCTAATATTACGTTGCCTTTATAATTATTGGAAATGAAATCCAATTGTTTTTTTAATAGTTCCTGTTCCAATGTCTGGGAACCAGTATAGATTGTCTAGGGTCCATATTCTGTTATTATATTTAACTATTACTAATGCCATAAGGCCTTCTTTATCTTCATACTTATGATTTCTGGGTTAATCACATTTGCTTTCAATAAAATTGTTACCCCCTTTGTCTTTATCTTATAAGTGGATTGCACCAATATTATCTATTCCTTAGGATTCCATTTGTATTACTAGTCTCCCACCATGACACAAGTGATCTTCAGCAATTGAATTCTGCTTGCTGAGTACACTCAAGCTACTCTGCAGTCTGTGGCTACCACCCCATCCATACAGTCTAAGAAGGAATCAGTACTGCAAAACTAAACAAGGATATACATTTTGAGCCTCAAGAGCAGGAGCATACTCAAGCAACTCTTTAGTCTGCTGCTACCACCCCACCCATACAGTCTAAGAAGGAATCAGTACTGCAAAACTAAACAAGGATATTCATTTTGAGCCTCAGGAGCAGGGTCAGTCCATCCAGGCATTCTACGTGTATGTGTTATGAGAGTGAAGCTATAACATTAGCAGTGTTTCTTACTAATTCTCAGTGTACTAATAAAACTGACTGTTGTAGCCTTGTGTCCTCCCCCCCCCCCAGCTAGTGCAGTAATCCTAACTGTTCAATAGACAGTATACATTTATTTCAGATATATGTGATTAAATTAACCATCAAGCAGCCCTCTCAGTGCTTTCTGCCTTAGTTTGCATCACTTGAGCCCCACCTGTTTATTTGCATCTCTATACATCCCCCTTCATTGATAATGTATCTCCCTACTCTAATCAGTATAGAAACTGGCTACCAATAAGCAAGTCAATGTGAAGATACACTACCAACCTTAATAAACTTTGCTGTCTCTTCTCTCCTTCACTTTACAGGTAGAGTTTGAATTATTACTCACCCCCCTTTGAGGCCTTCACTGATAGATTTCCACTGATTGCCTCTTTGGTTTTGCTGGGTTTTTTTTTTGCATTCCACCTGGTTTACACCCCATGTACTATCCTCTTTCCCAATACTAAGTCTATATTAGAATCCTGCTGAGCATGGAGCCATCTTTAAATTACTAGTCTCCCACCAGGAAACAAGTGCTCTTCAGCAATTGAATTCTGCTTGCTGGTAAGCCATCAGACCTCAGGAATTTGTTTAAAGTGTTTAGATTTGTAAAGTAACACTTACATTTTGCTGCCCATTACTCTTGTCTTAGTTGGCTCAGCCCCACTCTGTTTGCCCTTGCTTACACTCGGGCTCTCTCTGCTCCCCTGCCCTGCCCCCAATTCCCTACCACCCCCACTACCTCTACATTTATAATAATTGCAACCACACCCACAGCTCAACCTCACATCATCTCCACCAATTAAAGCTCCTCAAGTCAGATCACATTACACCACTCCCACTTGCTCCACCACAAAATACTCCCAACCACTCTCATTCCCACTAGGCATTATTACATCACCCCATACTACTTATCCATCCACATATAGTGCAACCCTATGATTCCTATCCACACCTCCACCTAGAACCAACAAAAACTTTATAACCATGACTAACACACATCTAAGTCTAATCTGTCTTCTCATAATTCTTTATAACTCCACAAGTTATCACTCTAGCAATATCCCTAAACTTAGTAGCATAACACTATATTATGCACTCTCATATACAGACACCACACATTATAATAATATCTGCACACAATTGCTCAAGAACTACATAACAGACCAATTCAGAACTAAACACATATACTCTCATTCCTACTCCAAAAAACACAATACTTTCTCACACTCATCACCAAACTCCAACATCTGTATCACAATTTTAACACCAAGCTCACCAAGTGGGACATCCACCCCAATCTAGGCCCAAATCCATCCTGTCCAACACAAACTGCTCCAACACAATTGTCAGAACATAATACCCCCACTATCTTCATCACTGGGCAAATCAACAACAGCAGCAAAACTAACCCTCTTTTAATGCTAAATATTAATATTAGAAGTATCAAAAATAAAATACCTGAACTCCAGGCCACAATAGCACTCTACTTCCCAGACATAGTTGCTTTAACAGAAACCTGGCTAAAGAAAAACATAGCTAACTCAGAGGTTCTCCCTACCGGCTACAATATCATTAGACAAGACAGATCATGTCGTAAAGGGGTGGAACTGCCTTACTGTATAAGTCCAACTTAACTTTACATCAAATACCAAACTCCTACCACTCCCCCAATAATTGGGACATACTTATCTCACAACTTCAACTTCACCCTAAAAAGGTCATCACCGCAATTGTGATTTATATTCCACCTGGTAAAACACATGCTAGCCTTGAACACTTCTTATCCTGGTGTTCTTCCACATACTCACAAGAAACCCTCATTCTGGGGGATTTCAGCCTTGATTGGTAAATCTGTATATCAGAACCACCACATAATCTAATAAATCTCCATGGCTACCAGCAGCTAGTCCAAATTCCAACTAGATGTGATAAAAAAATCTAAAAGCGTCTCCATCCTTGACTGAGTCTTAACAACCTGACACTGTACCTCCACACAGGCCATCTCCCAGACACCTTAAGTGACCACAACATAATATAGCTTATATGTAGTAGAACAAGCATATTCAAAACCACTAACTATAAATCCAATAGAAACACAAAAAAAAATTATCTCCTGAGGTCCTCAATATGTTACTCTGTAACTGTGACTGCCCCCCCCCAAAAACCCTCCAACTTGACCAGGCTGTAGCATATTTCAACAAAACATTTCTACAACACTTAGACACTATCACTCCATTGCACAAAATCAAGGTTAGAACCTCTACAAACCTCTGGCTCAGTAAAGAAACCAAACAAATCCTCAAGTCCAGAGACACTGCCTGGCTTTGCTATCAAAAAAACAAAGAAACAAAAAGTCTAACTAAGCACCAAGAATTGCACAACCATGCAAAAAAATGCATTAGGCTGGACAAAAAAATCCTACTACACAACATTACAAACTAAATACCAACACAACTCCCCCACCCAAAAGGCTACCACCAAACCAACCACCCCTGACACTAAAGTTCCCATCAAAACACAATTCAACTCCCACTTTGTGAACTCAATTCTATCCTTAGTATCACAGGACAGTTCCAACCTCACTATCATCCCCAGCACAAATAACACTAATACAAGCTTTACCCTCAAAACAGTTTCCATCACTTCAATCAAAAGCATGCTCTCCAAACTAAAAACCTCATCAACAGTAGCCAACCTACTCCCCAGCTATTTCTTGAATCTCACAGCAGATACTATTTCTATCCCAATCTCCATTCTCGTAAACAGATCAATTGTTGAAAACTATGTGCCCAAACTCTGAAAAATATCCTATGTTGCACACATACATAAAGCCGGGACCAACACTGAACTTAATAACTACAAACCCATTGCTATACTCTCCCCCCTGGTCAAAATCCTAGAAAAATGCATCCATACCCAGGTGCTAAAATATATCCTAGACAGCAACATCCTATCACCTACTCAACATGGTTTCAGACCTGCCAATAGTACCACTACAGCCCTCCTCTGATTCACAGACACAGTAAATTGTCTCAGAAATGAAGGCCTGCAGGTGTCAACTCTTTTTTGGATATGTCCAAAGCATTTGACTCAGTCTTGCACCAAATCCTGCTAAACAAACTAAACCAATGTCACATATCAAATTCCACTCATACCTGGTTCCAAAGCTACTTAACTGACTGGTATCAAGCTGTGAAATGGGACAATTCTCTCTCTCCTCAGCTCCCCATAACTATAGGATTCCAACAGGGTTCTATCTTAGGACAACTACCATTCACAATCTTCACAAATTACCTCCATACCTCCACACAGCATGCATCTATCATTCAGTATGCAGATGATACTACCTTAATCTGTGCTGCACAAAACATTCCCACCCTCCTGCAAACAACTCAGCTAGCATTCTCTGATGTTGAAGACTACCTACCAAAGCCTAAGTTATCCTCAATCTAAAGAAAACTCAGCTTATGATTATAACCAGTTCTAACAAAAACACTGATAACAGTCAATTCACTATCTACTCCACAAATGCTACTCAAATCGTTCGAGTGGCACATGCTAAGCTATTGGGAATAACCATAGCCTCCCACCTAAAATTTGATAGTCATCTCAACTTAACTATTAAAAAGGTACATGCCAAACTGGGATCACTCTACCGTATCAAACCATTTCTTACCAACAACACAAGATTGGCCATTGCTCACTCCCAACTTCTATCCACCCTACTATATGCATCTCCCCTTCTGACTAATCTCAAAAAACTGAACTAAGCAAAATGGAAGCCTGCAAATTGCTCATATAGAACTCATCACTGTACTGCTTTGAGACAGCTCCACTGGTTTAAACTGCCCAACCTCCTAACATACAGTCATCTCTGCCTCTGTCATTCCATCAATTACCCCCCGAATATGTGTCCTGCCCTCAAAAACCTAGTACAACATCACTCAGCCAAAACACCTCTTAGATAATCAAGCAAACTACTACTAGAAGTCACCAACAGCTACAATAGCTTTGGAGACACACTATATAGTAGTTCAGTGGCTAAGAAATGTAACTCTCTCCCCACTAGCATACAAAACACATCATCCAAAGCCTCCTTTAAAAACCTCATTAGGCAACATCTCAAGCAAAGTTGGCAGTGCCATGACTACTCCCCAGGCTAGTGGAAGCAGATAAGGTACACATACTAAACCTAGAGCACTTGATAATAGTTTTCACTCTTACTCATAAACACTGGCTAATGTACAATGTATGTACTGTACCTGTGTACTATGTATGTATTCTACCTATGTTCCAAATTTCAGCTGTACACCACAAATCTATTAATTACCTTTATTTTTAAATATTTTCTTGTTTGTTCTCTCCACTGTAACTGTTGATGTGCTGCATACCACTATAAAAACATTTCTATTGTAATTTGTGTGCATACTGATCATGTCTAACTATCTAAATGTATCTACACTTTTTCTATGTGGAGCTTTTCTCCACAGGCCTCTGCTGAAAAAGGGCCTTTTCAGCTCAGTCAGACACCCCCGGTTAACAAATGTAAAATAAATAAATAAAATAAATAAATTTGTTTTGAAATTAGTTTCTTGAAGGAAGACAATTTGTGCTTTGTTCAATTTTAAATATGTCAGTAGATTTGATCTCTTAGTAGGATTGTTTATGCCATTGGTATTTAAACATAATAAAGTTAAATCAATCTTAGGTTATTTAGACTATGTATTTTTTGTTTTATTGTGACTATTAAACATTTTCCTCTGATAACTATAAAGTATATGCTTGAGCTTTTAAAGGAAATGATCAGTTTTATACTTTGAGTGCTTACCAATAAAGTAATGTTTTGGTCAGGCATACTAAAATGTTTTTGTGAAATAACACATTTAAATTAATAAATGTTAACAAAACTAAGATCCACACTAGCCATGGAATAAAAATCATTCCTAATCTGATGGATAAACCTAAGTCCATCAGATCATCACTCATGCCTTAACAATCCAGAACATCTGAGCTCCATAAATTGAATTATCATATGGAGAATATTTGTAATAGGAATAAGCTATATTATTTTGAACAGATATAGTACTATTGTAGATTAGACAGAATTCTAATACAGTATAAATGTCTACTTATTGCATAAGCAATTAATATTTACATGAAATATAGATGGCATACAATTCAATCATAGTAAAGTAGGATATATCATATATAAAACCTCAGTAAAAGATTATAGCACACAGTTATTTAACATATTCACCCTTATTGATGAATTCTTTCAAAACTCATTGCTTAATATAAATAGATGGCAATAATATTTATACCTAATGTTTATAATTCAATGTATTTTACTGGATATATCGGAAGTTATATTTCATTGTTTACCAGCATTTAAGTAATCACTTTGTTGGTTGCTAATTACTTAAAGCAACATGTTTGTTTTATGTGAACATTGATGAAAGTTAGTGCATTTTAATTATCAGAGCATCCCTCTTCCCCCATTTCCTACAGATACGGATGCTCATATCTGTCATTTCTTATTATAAAATCAGTGAAATTATAGATTAAAAATGACAAATTCACCTATTGTGATTAATGATTACAAGTTCCCTTTCCATATTCATAAATTGCCATTTTATGGCATATACTTATAGTTTTTAGATTTAAATGGCAACATTTGATTTTGTATAATCAGCAAAGGTTAAACTAAGTGATTATTGTCAATTCAATACTATTTGTTCAGAATGTGATTGTTACATTCTGTGACATTCCTAGTTCAGGCTTCTATTATTTCCCTTGAACAACTTTGTCAATTTGATATCATGTATAAAACATTAGTTACCTTGGTAACAGCTTAAGTATTATGTATGGTCAAGATGGGTTACAAAACCACAATTCAAGTTAAAGCAATTAAATGACTAGTTACGCACATTTACTGATATGAGAAAAACATCATGCTTCCCCTTGATGTTCAATATAGTGTATGTCATTAATGACAAGTTAAGACAATACTGTTATTATACACAAGCCCATGTTATTAAACTGAGTGTCTATTGTCAATTTAATACTATTTGTTCAGAATATGATTGTTACATTCTGTGACATTTCTAGTTTAGGCTTCTATTGTTTTTCTTGAACTTTGTCACTTTGATGTCATGTATAAAACATTAGTTACCTTGGTAACCACTTAAGTATTATATATGGTCAAGATGGGTTACAAAAATTACAATTCAAGTTAAAGCAATTACATGACTTGTTATGCATATTTACTTATATAAGAAAATCATCATGCTTCCCCTTCATGTTCAATGTAATGTACGTCATTTATGACAAGTTAAGACAGTAGTGTTATTATACACAAGCCCGTGTTATTAAATCCTGTCTTTAATATCTAAATTCAGCAGACTGCTTCATCTTATATGACGATTATATATTTTATGTCTAGATTTACTAAATCATACATTACATAACTATTGTGTGTGTGTGTGTGTGTGTGTGTGTGTGTGTGTGTGTGTGTGTGTGTGTGTGTGTGTGTTGTTTTTGGCTGTTGCTTAGTTATTTGAGAGACCACAATCTGTAATGCTTATTCTTATTATCAGCTCCTTCCAAGCATGTTTCTACAGTCAATAGACTTTAAATTATGAGACCCTTCTAGTTTCTTATTTGTTTAAGTATATTTCCATCCTTACATGCACACATATCAGTACTTCAAGCATGGGCAACAACACCCATCCAATTTTGTCAGAATACCATTCACTAGTTCATATGGTGTGGTTCCCAGGCTGTTCTTAAAATATCCAAACCAATATTTGTCCTGTTCCATTTTACCAGCCTGCTCCATGTACTGGCCACTCTGCCAGTGAACCACTCAACACACCTTCCATTCCCACGGATACTTCCATGAAGGAAATCTGATGACTCTCTAGCACTTCCTGGCAACCCCAAACAACCCTAAAATCAGCTATCCCCATATGCCCAACCCGTCCGAGCAAGCTCACCTCCCAGACCACTGCAAAGGGTACTGCACAAGACCAAGTGCCCTTAGTCTTTCACAATAACTAAGACTTCCACTCTTATGTAAGTCCTTAATGTGTTTGTACCAAAATACATTTTAAATATAAACTGCGCTTATTATTTATTTATTTTCTTTCATCAAGAATCAACTGAATGAGCTAAACGAAGTGTTGGGAGACCATCAATATGTCTACATGTTCAAAACAGACCCTTTATTTTATATATATATATATATATATATATATATATATAAATATATATATATATATATTTTTTTAAAGCAAAAACTTAATTGCCAAGAATAATCTCAGAGGCTTCTCAGAGCCATTAAGCATTATCGTCACTCTGTCTCTGTTACCATGACAACCTGGGAGCATCTGTTTCTGTTAGTGTGTCTGTGTACTGCATACCAGAGGCTCATGATGCACCTAAAGCAATGCTTCACTTCACTGCAACTTCAAGCCTAAATTCCCTCCCTTTCAGTGAGGCAGCAGCCAGGAAAAGAATGGAGAGCAAACAGATAAAAAAAAAAAACTCCCAACAAGCTGCCACAACAAGAGATGACACATTCTTCCAGCTTTTCCACCTCTCACTCAGCAGCTGTATAAACAAACTATTCTCTGCCAAAATATCCCAAATCACAGTTTTATCCACCCCCTTCCCCTGGATAAAGGCTAAAACACCAAATGGCTCTTCCTATTACACATGCATCAGCCCATAGCTTCCCGGAGATGTAAACAGCAACATACAACAGCTGCCAGACACAGCTGCATCCACACACACCATCGCAAGCTTAATCAAACCACTTTCAAAGTTATGATACCTGCCATAATTGATAATAAATATGTTTACACAGAATTACAATGACATTTGTACTAGCTGCCAGACACGGCTGCATCCACGCACACCATATCAGGATTGATCAAACAGCACTCAAAGCTATGATACCTGCCATAATTGATATTAACTATGTTTAGACAGAATAATAATGACATTTGGACTAGCTGCCTGACACAGCTGCATCCATGTACACCATATCAGGGTTGATCAAACAGCACTCGTAGTTGTGACACCTCCCATAATTGATATTAACTATATTTAGACAGAAAAATGATGACATTTGTATTAAGTGCTTGCTATAATTATTTAGCCAGGATATACATGGCATTTCGAAATCACACTTTAACTGACGAAGGCATTAGTCTCCATGACAGCATTTTTTTTTTCAAAGCATTCTTCTGTTACTGCTATTATATATGATGTTACTTTGTTACATTTGAGTCTGAACTCTGACAAATGGTACCTTGTTGAATTAGTTAATTAAATACTTAAATTATTATAAGTAAAATCAATGAAAAATGAACAAGATAAGTATTTATTGAGTTCAAGTAGGGGAATAGAAACATCTATGTTTGTATTATATGTTGCTTGATTTGGCTTATATATAACATAAATAGTTTCCCATCTTGACCTACCTTTGTTTGTGAAGAATTATTGGACTCTTTAAACATTCTGAATAAATCATTACAGTTTCTTAGTTGTTTAGGAAACCCACCTTTTTTAAATAAAAACAGATGACAAGTGATGAACCATATCAGTTGATACTTTGAGATGTGTAGTTGTAGGAGTTATTTCTTTGGGACAGCTATCTTGGAATCAGTTTTTTGTTTCTTCTTTCTAGCATCAGTCCATGGATTTCTTTCTTTTATTCTTTAAAGAGTAGGGGGCATCCATTCCACTTTTTCTGGGATAGACACTATGTTGTTTTTTTTTGATGAATATAGTAGCTTCTTCTAAGTGATTAAAGGTTCTCATCTCATTGGCAAAAAGTATTTTTATTTTAGCTGGAAAGGCCAGCTGGGCCTTAATGTTGTATTGTTTCAACAGTTTTATTATTGGCCATACTTTTTTCTTTTGTTCTAGTATTCTGGAAGAATAATCATTGCTAAACCTTATCAGGCTTTGATTGTATTTTAAGGGTGATTTTCTCAAAGCATATTTTTAATATTGGTTCCTTGTCCAGAAGTGAAAGAAATTGTATAACTATGGATCTAGATGGAGTATTTGTTAAGTTAGAAGCAGGTTTCATCAGTGCTCTATACGCCCTTTCAATTTCAAATGAAAGTCCCTCCTTCAAATCTAAAAATTCAGGAATCCAGGTTAAGAATGAAATAATGTCTTCTCCTTCAGTGTTTTCAGGCAGAAAAAATATCATTATTTTGTTTCTCCTTTCCCTGTTTTCTAAGTCATCTATTTTGTTAAGAAGCTGTGTATTCTGTTTAAGCAGAAATTCTTTTTGGAATTCTTCCTCTTTGAGTCTCCTTTCAAAGTCATTTAGAGAAGTCTCTATATTTGTTATTTTTGTATGCTGTTGCTATAATAGTTCCTTAAGAGTATCACCCTGTTTTTGAGAATTTAATTTGAGGTTTTCTAAGTCATTTTTAAACCCATCCATCTTCAAAGATAGTTTCTGTAAGGTAGATGTAATCAGCTGCAGTTCTTTTTTCAAAGCAGCATCTGGATGAGAATTCCTTGAGTTGTTATTCAATGCTCAATATATCTCAAAGTTACTTGATAGGAAAACTTTTGTATATCTGCACCCAATTAATATTTATGTACTTTATTAGTTTGTCTAGAGATTTCTAATGTTTTAAACCTGAAAATAATAACATTTTCCTATATTATTATAGTAATCAGTAAAAACAAATTGAAAACAAAGATAGAACTTCCACAGAGTGACCTCCCAAGACTCTTGTATCAGAGGCACATGGGATATGATCCTTATGAACATCAGGTGTTTCAGATAATTGGCGATTCTGACTGCCCATGACTTGTTTTGTCATGTCAATGGACAATTTCAGGCCAATAATGTCAAACCCCACTAGTTGTGGATATGCATATTTTGCCCTTGTTATAACTTCGTCAGCACAGCACAATCAGAGTATTTGACTAAGTATTAGAAACACATGTCTGTTATACCCAGCTGATGTACATTATCATTGGGTCACTGCAAAAATATCCCAAACAACAAACTAAAACAATGAGTGAGAAGATCACGGAAAAAACAATCAGTAAAAACAAAATGAAAACTCCAGCAAAGCTAGAACTTCCACAGGGAGACCTCCCAAACCTCTTGTATCAGAGGCACATGGGATATATGCAAATGATCCTTATGAACATCAGGTGTTTCAGCTAATTGGCAATTCTGAATGCCCATAACTTGTTTTGTCATTTTAATGGACACTTTTAGGCCAATAAAGCCAAACTCCACTAGCTGTGGATATGCATATTTCGGCCTTGTTTTGACCTCATCAGTACAGCACAAGCAGAGTGTTGACTAAGCATTAGAAACACATGGCTGTTATACCCAGCTGATGCCCATTATCATTGGGGTCACTGCAAAAATATCCCAAACAACAAACTAAAACAATGAGTAAGAAGGTCACTGAAAAACCAATCAGTAAAAACAAAATGAAAACTCCAGCAAAGCTATAACTTCCACAGAGTGACCTCCTTTATTGGCCTGTGTCTGTTACACTGTGGAACTGAAATCATGTCATTAAGACAATAGATTAACATTAGCACTAAATAAAGGTCCACACTGCAACTTTGAAAAAGTGTGAGGAATTAAATCTAACATCCTGTAATGACATATCTAACCATGCATGAGATCAACTTTCTTTTAAACTCATGCAAAATTAATGATGATTCATAACTGTTACAATATATGCCACATTGCCTAAATCTGGATATAATTAGCCATTAATCATTAGTCCCCAGGGAATTACCACATTGACAACACACCCCTAAAAGTTGACCAAGTTGTTTGGGATTTAGGAACTTATGCGAATAGTTATCTAACATTTGACCAACATGTAAATATTGTTGTGAGAAAGACCTTCTATACTGCCCAGATTATAAACAAAGGGATTGTGTCTAGATCTAAGAATGTCATTGCCCCCCTTTAGTCAGTCCTCATTGGCAAATCATTGCATATAATGCCCCCTTTGGCATGTATCTGCCCAGATACATGCAACAACTGTAACACCTCTTGAGATACTTTACTAAAATGATACAAGGCCTAAACAGCATGGTCTACACTGACAAACTCAAAGCACTATCACTATTCTCAGTATCCTACAAACTGCTAAGAGGTGACCTGGGTCTGGCATACAAGACATTCTCCAACCCATTACTGATGGATTTACTGCATATAAGTAAGTCAAATGCGATCAGAAATGCTTAATCTAGGGATCTAAATCTCTTCTGCAACATCAGTGCAATGGTTTGGAGGGACAGGTATATCCCACAGAGGATATCACTGTTGTTGAACAGACTCCTCATCCACATAAAGCAAAGTTCATTCATATCCTTATTCAAGCACGACTTAGATCTATGGATAGGAAACAGAAAATTTACCCCAAGACTCCCCCCTGTACTACCATTGGACACAGGCAGCTCCTAAATGCTTTATTCCATGCATGGATCTCCTCAAATTATATATGGTATGATCCCAGTTATTCTCATTAGGGATAATATAATTATCGACCATGGGATGGGTAAGCCCAGTCTATAATCAAATGGGACAGGTTATTTTGAACACAAAAAAAATAACCTGCCTAGGCTTAAAATGGCCTGCAATGACAACTAGCTTAACACTTACCTGTGAACCTTTGAACTTATTATAAGCGAATGACTGTGGAAACCTAGAAGAAAAAGTTCTTTTAGCATAAGCATTTACTTTGTAAAGTTGAGACCTATCTAAACATGACTGTTTTAAAAAGACATTTAAAAAGACACAGTACACAGAACCTGTGAAAATAAAGAAAATGTTATTAAAATCTAAGTCCCCTTCTGTGCAAAACTTTTTCTTCTCTTTTCTTCTCTCCTGCTTGTCCCATTTTGAAATAAAGCCAGGTCCAAATAAGAAGTTAATCAGCTTTAGTACTATGGATAAGATAGGCATTGTTTGGTAGCCAGGATATGTGTTATTCAAGTGCACCTTACATGTGACTTGTCAAGGTGCTGCCTTCTTTTTGTCTTCCTAGCTTGTGCATTCTATCACTGTGATAATCCTGTGTACATTGGACATTAATGACAAGGAGTAGTTTAATGCGAAAGGTAGTGACAGTCACTGCATCCAACATTCAGGGATTCCAGTTAAGTGCTCATTGACCATGCGTGTTCTCTTTCCTCTTGACTATCCACTTCAATTTTTAAACTCTGCTTATTGTTGATTGAACCAGTGGTCTTTTTTACATATCTGCAGCTGCAAGGAGGAAACTACTGTTTTGACATGTAGGAAACAATTTCTTCAGTGACAGATCCCAGCTTTATAAGTATATATTCCATAATTGCACTGTCTCTTGCTGTTTCAAGGCAGTCCTCCATTTGGTCAAACCCTATTACCTCTTTCCATCATTATAGAGACGGACTCTAGAGTTGTTCAATTATAGACATATTACATTTAAACAACTGGAAGTTTAGCAAAAGCTAAGAAGAAATCACCCATGTAGGGCTCCAAGTAATGACCCCACTATGTATCACAGAAGTTTTAGAATTTTTTTCAAACCACTGTTTCAGTTTATATCTCAGTTTATTTTCTGTTGAGGAGGACTGCATCAGTTCTAGTAGTAATAGGTCTGTTTACACTACCTGTTGCAGTCTTTTGCTTTTTATCCCATCCGGCTAAATGAAATGTGGAAGATAATAATAGGATTCTTAATTATAAAATTCTTTTATCAAAAATAATAATTAACTAGGAAATACATCTTTAGTTTTATTCAAGAAAACAAGACAAATGTAAACCTTACTAAACATGTGGATTTGGTTTAATAGTACTTTTTGAAAAATAAATCAGTTTTTCTTAGGCTGGAAATACTGTCATATAGATTTTCTAGCCAAGTACTGCAAAGAATAGCCTGTTAATTAACTATATATATATATATATATATATATATATATATATATATATATATATATATATATATATATATATATATATATATATATTTCCTGTAATTATTACATGCATACTGTATAACGCTTAAATAGTTATACAAATTTATAAGAATGTCTTGTCTAAAAATAAATATGTGTAACTCACATGATTTAACCAATTCACAAAGAATCCAGGTATAACATTAGCAACTGTAAAAAGGAGTTAGTATGGAAAGGAGGTAGTGCATTTAATTCTACATTTTAGCTTTAGTGTATTATACTGATATTTAATAATGGACAGAACTGTATTATGCACAAAAAAATAACTGCTTTCCAAAATAAAATAAATACATGTGACGGCAAAAGCACATGCTTCAATGCTCAATTTTATTTTTATGCTGAAATAATTTGTTCAAGTTGGACAAAGACTCCTTAAACTAAATATGGTGTAGCAGTATGTCAAATGTCTTTTCTGAATGTGCCAGCTATTGTGGGCTTATTCGCTTTTTTTCTGAATGCAAATCAGTTTTTTTATTTGAACACACAGTAAGATGTCACATCTGTTCTCATAAAAAGAAGACTATATTAAATGACATGATTTTTCATAGCATACACCATCAAAAAATGAATGCTCGCCTTATGAAATGAAAACTGTACCCATATGGATAAATATTGTTCATATAGTTATCAACCATACTGTTTCCCTGATCTTGAAGATACACAATTAAGAGATAACAACTTTATATACACATACATGCTTTTAGTTCTGCTAGAACAAAGACGTCAGTCATGCTGCTCCTTCATAGCATGGGATTAGAACACCAACACCTGTATATTAAGACAAAACAAATAAATAATGTGCAAGTTATTTATAATTCTTAGTAGACAACACAGATGCTTATTAGCAGCCTGTTATTTATCACATCATGTCACCTGAGTTCCAAGTGTTGCTAAGTCAGCACTGAAAAGTTGTTCCATATCTTTACTGTTCTACTTAATAACCAAAAATAAAGCAAGCACCTACAGTTACAATTGTTCCTACGTATTTATTTGTACTTTATTTGTACTTGCCTACTTGGTCTTATAAGGGGCCAGGTGATTAACTGTAATATTTCTCTTCCCCAAGGATGATACTGGTCTATTGACCTGAAGGTCTCTATATGCCTAGGTGTGTGTGCCCAATATAATACTAGAGAAACCCAATATAAAGGATCCTGCTAAACTCGAGCTCCTATTTAGCAACAACTGTCCATATCTAAGAGGGTTATAGGTGAAATCCCTGGCAGGGATTTATAGTTTCCCATCCAGTCATTCAGGCTACGCTTAAGCAGGGTCATAGAATGGCTTTGCTTGATGTAAATTGGTAGACTATTCCAGAACAGTGACAACCTCTGAGAGACATATCTGTCTTTCTACAGGTCTTATTTATGTCACAGGCCAGGTAAAGGTCCCTGGAGCAGGTGACTCTTTTCCCATGTGACTTGCAGATATGCAGCATTTCGATTAGGTTTGGATCCCAGATTGCTCTGCCAGACACAAGTTTCCTCTAAGTAGTCTGTATGCTACTGAGTACAGTGAAAGTGACTTCAGTCTGCCAATGTATGACGTGCTGGAGACCCTGAATTTTCTTGGTTAGAAATCTCTGAGGTCTCTCAAGTTGCTGCAGGTGCCTGGTAAGGTACATACCAAAGGGAGCATTATACTCAATTATTGGCCAGATGAGGGTCGAGTACAGGGGTGTTATGATCTCTTCTGATCTTGAGACAATGCCTTTGCTAATGAGGTGTGCAACATGGAATTCTTTCCTTACCACAGTACACACATGCTGGTCAAAGTTTAGGCTGCAGTCAACTTTCGTTCCCAAGTCTCTCACTACTGAGTTGTTACTTAGGGTATTATTATTTATATGATAGTCTGCAGGGATATCATTTCTACTGAAGGAGATGATAATGCATTATTTTGCATTGAGTTTGAATCCATGGCTTTGGCACTAATCAGTGGCTGGCATACCTCTCAACTGTACAGATATCTGCAGAATGTCCAGATTATTGCCTGATATTTTTGGTCCATTTTTCATAAAATTGTGGTTTTCTGGCAAATTAGTGGCAAATCATTAAGGATTAAAGCCACAAAATAATGACAGACATTTCAGTTTCAGATTTCATAGCCTTCAGTAAATTTATGCTAATGCAAAATGTATTATTCTATCAACTTTCTAAGTTCATAAGAGCAATATTTAAAAATTGTCCCTATTTTTGGGGGCTCTGTCCCACTTTTCTGCATGGCTTTGTCCAGATTTCTTGCTATAAGTAGATGAGAGGTATGCAGTTGGTGCAAGTTCCTCTTGAAGTATATTGACATTGTTTGGGGATTCAATGATTGCACCAAATTTGCAGTTATCAGCAAACTTAGCCACAGCCCCTCTCTTTTGGCCTGAATGGCCAAAGTGGTTAGAAAAACATTTTATATAGCCCACCTAATCATGAAGAGATTCACATCTAGATCAGGGGAGGTCATCGTGCCTCTTTACTCATCCCTCATCAGGCCTATAATTGAGTACAATGCCCCTTTTTGGATATACCTTACCAGACACCTGCAGCAACTGGAAAGACCCCAAAAGTACCTCACCAAGAGGATCAAAGGGCTCAAACAGATGCCATATGCTGCCCAATTAAAGAAACTCCAGCTCTGCTCAGTGGAATGCCACCTGCTCATCTGTGCCTGACGTATAAAGCCATGTCCAACCCGGAATTAATGGACATGCTGCACCTCAAAAAATCCAAATCCCATCGAGCTACACGCTCGAGAGACTGGAACCTCAGCACTGAAATAAATAGGACATGCTGGAGGGACAGATTCATAATCCAGAGGCTCCCTTCACTCTAGAATAAAATCCCAGTCCAGGTTAGGCAGAGTCCCTCATTGACTCTCTTCAAGAGGAATCTTGATGAGTGGATGGGAGATCGTAGGTTTACCCCGGGTATCACTTCTGTGTCACTGTTAGACAGAGGCACAGTATACTAACCTCAAAAAAGGGCATAGCAAAATTCATTTAAAATGGGTGGCAAAAGCCAAACACACTCTTGCTACGCTTATAAATGCCCTAGGGCAGATAGCCTAGTATGAACCTATGAACCTATGAATATCTGAGAAGTATATTCCAAACAATAGGGGGCCCAGCACTGACCCCTGTGAAACGCCACTGCTAACTGATCTGCTGGTTGAGGTAAAGTCCCCAACTTTGACTGAGTGTGATCTGGCTGTGAGCCAGTTAGCAATCCACCTGACGAAATAAGGACTGATATTCAACTGGTAGAGTTTATTAATGATGTCCAAATGTGGGATTGTGTCAAAGGCCTTGGCCAAGTCATGGTAGGCTGTATGCACGGATTTGCCTTTGTCTATGGCTCTGGTAATGTTTTTGAAGAAGTCTATCAGGTTTAATGGGCATGACCTGCATTTGAAACTTTGTTGGATCAAGAGTTTGGAGATCAACTATATAGGTATTTTTAAGGTCCATGATGATTCTTTCCATGGCCTCACATATAAGGCTGGTTAAGCTTATGGGTCTGTAGTTCCCATGGTCTATTACTGTACCCCCTTTATGAAGGGGGATAATGGTTGTTGTTTTCCATTCAGCAGGGACAAAACCAGTACTCAGGCTGTTGTTGAAGAGAGTACCTAATGGAGTTGCTAACTCATGTTTTAGACCATTTAAAATGCAACCTGGGATGCCATCTGGTCCCATAGAAGTTGTGCATTTTGGCCTTGTTTAGAGCATTAATGATCTACTGTTTGGAGAGGCATGGTGGGGGAGATGTTGAGTGAATGCTCTGTGGAATGTCTGGTGGGGACAAGGGGGTATAATTTTTGCCAGACCTGTCAGCTAATAGGTGAGCTATTTTCACAGGATCAGCATGTGTAAAGCTATCCACAGCTAGTTCACCACATGTCTGGGTCCTACCTTTTAGGTTATGGATATAGCCAAATAATGCCTTATAGTTATCTATAGCTATGGTTGCTAACTTTTTTCAAAGAGGATTTTACACTTATCTGTTTGTTCAAGCAGAGGAGGGTATTTTTCCAGTGCTGGAACCTCTCTTTTTTATTCTTAGACAGCACTTCCTATAGGATCATAGGATCATAGCAGGTTCCTAGGCTATTGACCATGGGGCCTTTACAAGCCTATCCAAGAGTTTATCCCCAAAAAAGAAACCTCAGTCAGCACCTGTTGCCACTGTCAAAGAGGGACACAGGTGGAATGCCTGGGACATATTTGTGGTTTCCCATCCACTCATCAAGGATGCACTTGAAGAGAGTCAGCAATGTACTCTCTTTGACGTGTATGGGAAGTCTATTCCAGAGACAGAGCAGCCTCTGGGAGATAAACCTGTCTCTCCAGCAGGTTTTGTTAATGTTGTATATTTGATTTAGGCCTTTCAATCAGGTAATGCAGAAGGAGTTAGACTTATGGATATGGAGCATCTCTAATAAGGCAGGGTTCAAGATTGCCTTGTAGCTGAGACACAGATCACCTCTGAGCAATCTGTACGATACTGAGTAGAGTGATAGTGATTTGAGCCTGTCCACATAGGACAGGTGTTGGAGGCGATGGATTCTCTTTGTGAGGTATTTCTGTGGCCTTTCCAACTGGTGCAGGTGTTTGGAGAGGTACATACCAAATGGGGTGTTGCACTCAATTATTGGTCTAATGAGGGAGGAGTACAGAGCCGAAATAACCTTATTTTTTCTGGATACTCCTTTACTCATGGGATGAACCACGTAAAAGGCTTTTCTGACCACTGCCGCTACATGATGGTCAAATGTGAGATGCTGTCAACCTGTGTACTCAGGTTTCTCACCACAGATTGTGTGCTTATGGGGTTGCCATTGATCTGGTAATCGGTGGGGGCAATGATTTTGCTGAACGATATGATAATACATTTTTGGGTATTTAACTTAAGGCTATGAATTTGGCACCAGTCATTTGTTACTGTGAGACCCTCTAATAGTATGTTAACATCATCTGGGGAGTCAATGACAGCACCAATTTACAGTAGCCCGCAAACTTGGTCAGCCACAGGACTTGTGTCTTTCCCTGGACTTCTGATGAGTACATGTTAAATAGTAGGGGTTTCAGGACAGATCCTTGGGGAACACCATTAGTGACAGGTCTACTGTCAGAGGTGGAAGCACCAATTTTGTTCTTGTGGGTCCTATTGGTGAGCCAGTTGATCTCCCACCTGATGAGATAAGGATTTATGCCAAATTGTGTTAGCTTTTTGATGATGCCAGAGTGGGGGATTGTGTCAAAGGCTTTGGCCAAGTCAAGGAAAACTTCATGTACTAACTTTCCCTCATCCAGGGCCTTGATGACAGTCTCAAAAAGTCAACCAGGTTCAACAGGCAAGATCTGCCCATGATGAATCCAAAGTGGTGGGGTCAAGTGCTGGAGATTGCCTGTGTCCTTGTTTATGAGATCCATAATAATACGCTCCATGGCTTTATATTTCAGACTTTTCGAGCTAATGGGTGATAGTTTCCAGGGTCAGTAGTGGCACCACCTTTGTGCAAGGGGATGACAATGACAGTTCTCCAATCTGCTAGAATGAAACCTGTACTTAGGCTGTGGTTGAATAGGGTTCTCAATGGCAAAGCTAGTTCTTGCTGGAGATGGGTCAGAATACAGCCTGGGATACTATCAGATCCCATGGAAGCTGTGTTCTTTGCCTTGGATAAGGCCTTTAACACTTGATCTTTGGAGATGTGAGGTGCAGGACAAGTATTAGGGATGTCAAATGGGTCTCTGGTGGGGAGACAGGGGGGCATAGTTTGCCCTCAACCTGTCTGCTAGCATGTTGGCTAAGTCAGCAGGATCAGTGTAAGTGGTACCATTAAGTACTAATTTGGAACAAACCTGGACTTTGCCATGGAGGTTCCTGATGAACGAAAGAAGGCTTTGTGGTTTCCCTTTGTTTTGATTCATAATTGGCTTTGCAGGTTTTCACTAGTGATCTCATTTGCTTGTTCAGGATAAGGAAGTTTTTCCAATTTGGAAGTTGTTCCTTTTTACCCTTGGACAACAGTTTCTTCCTTTTTTGTAAAGCCTGTTGATAGAGGATGTCCACCAGATTGGTTTGTGTTTCCTTGAGGAGCAGGTTTTAGTTCTGTTGGGTATAGCTGTGTCCATACAGTTGTACAAGTGCTTGTATACTGCATTGGCATACTGTTTAGCCTAGTTGTCTGCATCGTCTGAGGAAGGCGGTGGTGTGAAGCTACTGATACCCTCCCTTAGGAGATTGTAGTCAGCTTTTGAGAATCTTTTTAGTTTGGTTACAGCTGGGAGGATTGGATGGGATAGAAACTTCGAAAGAGACAAACTGATGGTCTGATCTCACCAGAGAAGAACTTACTATGGGGAGGTACAGTGGTTGCCCATGTGGTGAGAACCAAGTCCAGAACTTTATCTTTCCCTTGTGGGGGCTGGTCTTGTTCATTAGAATTGATGAAGTCAAGGAATCATTGGGTGCATGGTGGGGTAGTTGAAGTCACCAAAGAGCAGGGTGTTAGGGGGTACCTTGATGGAGTCAAGGAATCATTGGGTGCATGGTGGGGTAGTTGAAGTCACCAAAGATCAGGGTGTTAGGGGGTACCTTGATGGAGTCAAGTAGGTCCAGGTAGGAGGAGTGGGTGTCATAAGTCATGGAGTGGGGTCTATAGCTGGCTATAACTTGGATGGATGTCTTGCCAATTGTCAGTTGCACCTGGAGTAGTTCTAGTGCATCATGCTGGCAAACCAGTTTGGAGGTGCGCTTATCTTAAATGAAGAAAGAGACTCCACCACCCTTAGTCTTCACAAGCTCATTTTAGGGTTGGAATGTGTGGAATGAGGTATAGCCTGGTAAGGCAGGGGTGCTCTCCATAGCCTTGAACCAAGTTTCCATGACTGCAAAGATATTACTATCTTCCAGTAAGAGGAGAGCTTTCAGTGAGTACATTTTCAGGTTAAGGCTCCTAGCATTAAGCAGCATGACCTTCAATTTGTTTTATGACAGATATTTCATCATGGAAGATTTGTCTTTGGGACATTGTCTAAAAAGGCACAATGGGGGAAGCAAGAGCAATAGGCAGAATACAGAATCACAGGGGTGACAGTTGGAGGCCATCTCTGGCAAAGCATCGAGGCCTGTCAACCATGTCATCCCAGGCAGACAGATACTGGATCCCCTTGGAATGACACCAGAAACTTAGCCAATTGTTGAAGTCAATAATTTTTTGTTGGTATTGTGGCATCATTCTTGGTGAAATTAGGATGCTGCTTAGGGCTAGGGTTATACTTGCCTGAGACACATACTCTGAGAGCTCAATCATGTCTCTCTTCATATAGTCCATGAAGGACCTACATCTCAAGTCATTCACACCAACATGGACAATGACAGAGTCATACTAGAGGGACTTAAGTGCATGTATGATGTAGCAGATTCTGACGCCTGACAAACAACTGGCCATGATCTTCTTGTCAAGCCTGGTGAGGGGGACATTGGTGTGTCTCACAAGTCATCAGTGACTAGTATGTTTGGTTTATTGTTATGCCTTATGGGCTGTGTTGGTTTATTATACCTTATGGGCTGTGTTTGTGAGACAATGGTGCATTGTTTACTGTGTGTGATGTGTTTGTGAGTGTGTTTTGGAGGTCTCTGCTGTTTCGGTAAGTTTTTATTGAGGATCTCTGCATTGATGTGTGTGTGTGTGTGTGTGTGTGTGTGTGTGTGCGTGTGTGTGTGTGTGTGTGTGTGTGTGTGTGTGTGTGTGTGTGTGTGTGTGTGTGTGTGTGTGTGTGTGTGTGTGTGTGTTGTGCTTAGCTATGAGATGTGGGTGGTATGGTGTTTTTGCTGGCAATCTCCTCTTTGTCAGGATTACTAACTGTGACATGAGATAGCATGGATTCCAGGTTATTGATTTTCTTCCTCTTGTTGTATAACTTATTAATACTAGATTTCCACCACGCAAGCTTGCTTTTTCTTGAGGATCTTGTTTTGATCCTATCAGGTACAACTGTGTCAATACATTTGTACAAGTGCTTGTACAGGGCATTTGTATATACTTTAGTGCAGTTGTCAATGTCATCTGTGGGAACAGGAGCTTGTAAATTATTTATGCCAACCCGTAGGAGGGTATAATTAGCTTTGGTGAAATGTTTTAGCCTGATTTTACCTAAGAGGGGTTCAGGTGTTATAGCTACTTCAAATGTGACTGATCTGTGATCTGATTTAACCAGTGAGGGTCCTATACGTGTAGTGGTGCAATCATCACCCATGTTGGTGAAGACCAGGTTGGGAATATTTGAGCCTTGAGCCCCTTGTGGGGTTGCATACTATTTGTTGTAGGGCATTAGTGTTAACAAAGTCCAGAAACCTTTGTGGAAGCATGTTAGTACTTGTATAAGTTTCCCAGTCAATGGAGGGAAAGTTAAAATTGTCCATGACTACAGTATTTGATTGTAATTTGATTGACAACTAGGTCCAAATAAACAGTGTGGGTATCTTGTTTCATTGAAGGGGGCCTATAGCTAAAGATGATTTTTACTAGGGGTCGTGCCTACAGTTAGTTGTATTTGGAGTAACTCCATGGAGTTTTCCTTTCTAATCAGTCTAGGGGTGCATTTATCTTTGATGAAGATAGATACTCCTCCTTTGGTTCTCACATGTTCATTTTGTGATCTGAAAGTGTGGAAGGCATTGTAACCTTGAAAGGCTGGGGTACTATTTGCAGCCCTGAACCAAGTTTCTGTGACTGCACATGTGTCAACATCCTCCAGGGAGAGGAGTGCTTCCAGAGAGTGCAGTTTCTGATTTAAACCTCCTAATGTTTAGCAGCATAACATTTAATTTATTTGTGAGTGATATTTTCATATCAGAAATTTTGTTCTTGAGACCATGCGTAAAAAAGGCACTATGGGGGAGGCAAGTGCCTTAGCCAGTAACCAAAAGCCTAGAGGTGACAGGTGAAGACCATCTCTGGTAAAACAGAGTGGTCTTTCAACCATGTCATCCCAGACTGACAGGAACTGGATCCCCTTAGAATTACACCAGAAGCTAAGCCAATTGTCGAAATCGATCATTTTTTGTTTATATTGTGGTATCATCAGAGGTGAGGGATAATGCTGCTCAAGTCTACAGACATACCTTCCCTGGGACACATATTCATGGAGCTCAATCATGTCTCTTTTCATATAGTCCATTGAGGTATGTCTCAAGTCATTCAAACCAACGTGAACTATGATGGAGCCATAATGGTACTTGTTGAGAGATCTGAGTGCATGTCTGATCTGACTGATCCTGGTACCTAATAGACAGCTGACCGTAATCTTCTCCTTGTCCAGCCTAGTGAGTGGGACATCTGTGTGTCTCACAATGAAGTCACCTATGACTACAAACTTTGGTTTACATATGCTTTGCCTTAAGGGCTTATTTGGCGAGACACTGGTGCTTGTGTTTTTATGTGTATTGAGTGCTGTAGGTGCTGTATTAGGTATAGCATTTTGTGTTTGGAAGGTCTCTGGTGTTTAGGTAAGTTTCTGGTGAGTACCTTTGAGTATGATGGTTTGTGTGTTGAGTACATGGTTTGCATAGGAGATGATAGGAGGTTACTAGGTTAATGGCCCTGGGGCCCTTATAAGCCTACCAAGATAAACCCTTGTACCCAAGAGTGTCCATTTATAGCAGACACTAAAATCAGCACCTATTGCCCTTGCCCAAGAGGGACTCAAATGGAACCCCAGGGGTGAATTTCTGGTCACCCATCCAATCGTCCAAATTTTGCTTAAATAGGGTCAATGAGGGGCTCTGTTTAACACAAATTGGAAGTCTGTTCCAAAGATGAGGTGCCCTCTGGGAGACAAATCTATCCTCCCAGCAAGTTCTGTTGATATTGTATAACAGCTTAAGGTCCTTAGAGTGAGTGACCCCATGTGCCATTTGACTTGCAAATGTACAGCATTTCCATTAAAGCAGGGTCAGAGATTGCCTTATATGCAAGGCACAGGTTGCCTTTGAGCAGTCTTTACAACTCAGAGTAAAGTGACAGTGATTTCAGTCTGTTTGTATATGACAGATGTTGTTGGTCCTAAATTGTCTTTGTAAGGAAACTTTGTAGTGTTTGCAATTGTTCAGGTGCTTGTAAATATTCATAGCAAAGGGAGCACTGTACTCACTTATAGGCCCGATGAAAGAAGATTACAGGGGGGTTATGCCCTTTCTTATGAAATGAGCAATATAAAACTCCCTTCTTACTACTGTGATGCTATGGTAATTGAATGTGAAGTTGCTGTCAACCTGTGTGCCCAGATCTCTCATCAATGAATGGATGCTTAGGGTATTGCTATTTATGTGCTAGTTGCATGAACATTGCCATTGCTGAAGAGTATGATAATGCACTGTTTTGCACTTAGTTTAAGACCATGAATTTAGCACCAATCATTAGCAGGATGTTGACATTGTTGAGGACTTAATGATTTCTCCCAGTTTGCAGTCATCTACAGACCTTTAGTTATTGCCTGGACTTTGGAGAAATAGATTCCAAACAGTAGGGGTCTCAGGACTGATCACTGTGGGACACCACTGGTTACAAATCTGCTGGACTCCCCTATTTTACCGGAATGAGTCAGTGAGCCAGTTTGCAGCACACCTAAAAATATATGGGTTGATACCCAACTAGGTGAGTTTATCAATGATTTCTGAGTGGGGGATTGTGTTGAAGGTCTTGGCCAAGTCCAGATAGTCTGCATGCACACATTTAGCCTTGTCTAGGGATTCGGTGACTGTCTCAAAGAAGTCCACCATGTTTAACAGACATGATTTCCCCTTGACAAAACCAGACTGGGTGGGTTCAAGTGTTTGGAGATTTCCTATATATTTATTGATAAGGTCCATGATGATTTGCTCCATGGTTTTGCAGCTAAGGCTGGTCAGGCTAATGGTTTTATAGTTCCTGGGGTCAGTGGATGCACCCCCTTTGGGCTGAGGGATGATGGCAGCTGTTTTCAATTTCTTTGGGATGAAGTCAGTGCTTAGGCTATGATTGTGCTAATTTCTGCTTTAATCCCTATAGAACACAGTCTGGGATGTTATGTGGTCCCACAGAAACTGTATTTTTGTCCTTTGAGATGGCATTTAAGACCTGCTCCTCTGAGATGCTAGGTGGTGAGCAGGTAGTAGGAGTGCTTAGAGATATGTGTGGAAGGGACAGGGGAGTGAAACATTAACTGAATTTGTCAGCCAGCAGGTTTGCTATATCCACAGGTTCTATATACGTAGTACCATTGACTACAAGTTCAAGGGAAATATGGGACTTTCCCTTGAGGTTATGGATTTTAGTGCTCAAGTTACCCAAAACAGAACTAGATTCAGAAGTTCTGATTGCAGTCTATGCTACAGCAAGAAAAGTGCAGCAAATCAGCAAAAATTGCTCAAACAGGCAATGGTACAGTAAATGCAGTTCAAAAGTGCAAAAGTCTATGAATTAATCCTACTTAAGTTATTATAGTGAACAATAGATGTCTTGGATTGATCAGTAGATTTCAGCAGAGCAGTAGCTGGTTGCCAAACTCTGTGGACTTTCTAAAAACAAATGCAAGCCTATGCAAATGCAGGGCTTATGTAGAATATTTAATAAAACAGGATTAAACAAATTAACCAATTTAAAGCTGAAAACTGAACCCTGTTCTAGCTGCCTTTAGTCAGATGAGTTTATTTATTTATTTGACATTAGTTTATTTGACACTTGTTGACCGGGTTAGTCCGACTGGGCAGATGTTTTCAATGGAGACCTGAGGAGAAAAGCTCCGAGAGAATAATTACAAGTTATATGTAAGAAGTCCATTAAGTAAAATGATGCTAACAAACAGTTTAGCAATAATTACTAACAGTTTCAACCCAAGACACAGTAACAGACAAAGTATAAACAGACAGTATAACAACAATAACAAAACAGTTTCAACTAGCAACTAGACTCTAGCATAGTTTTTTGAGGTTATGAAACAGTGGGTAGTAAAAGGGAGTAAAGAAAGTGGCAGATTGGTATAATCGGTTTTGGGGTACAGTGGAGGATTAGAAATAGATTATAAGGAATGAGGGGGTAGGAAGGGGCTTTAACTGCATGCTCCTGCCACAAGGATGCAGGGGAGCCCTCTCCAACTAAAGTTAGTCTGGTTTCAGTGCTCAAGTTACTCAAACAGAACTAGATTCAGCAGGTCTGAATCTAGTCTATGCTGCAACAATTATAGCGCAACAAATCAGCAGTAAGTGTAGTATGTGAGCTGACAACCTATTCAGTGTTGTGTGCAAGAGAGCAAGGATTCCAGATTCTTAGTGTAAATGCATCTCTTAAAAATTATACTTGGGTGATTTAAGAGTAGAGGGTTGTCAGTGTACATGAGGCAGCTGCTACAATGCCACAGGGTAACCATGTCAATCAGGCTGGTAGGAGAAATGGAGAGATACTGACCATCCATAATGCTAGGTTAAATCCTGTTTTTCACAGTTGGGAGAGAAAATGGAGGATATGGTATAACTGGGTGCTGTAAATGGGGTCTATACTAATGGGGTGTTCTTTAAAGGGTCTATACTAGTGGTGGTTCTCTACATGGTATCAGACTATTGTAGATTTGATGGTTTAGGGACTGTTTAAGGGGCCAAAGTCCAGTTGTGCTCTCTGAGCAGCTAAGCACAATTTAAGGAGTTCTTGGCTGGATCACATGCAGCTACTAAGGTAAAATTTATCTACTGAAGTTTTTGCATCTACTGTAAATCTGTCAATGGTTACTCCCACTGCGCGGTAGTGCATGATCGTGCATGGAGGTGCCCTATGCGTAAACAGATGAGTACAGCAGAGAAGTGGCTGGTCCTCAAACTCTGTGGATCTGTGTTAAAACAAGCATAAATGCAGGGCTTATGTAGCAACAGTGAGCAAACTGAATTAAACAATTTAACTAATAAAAAAGCTGAAAACTGAGCCCAGTGCTAGCAATATACCTCTCTACTGTCTAGATTTTCACAGAATGTCTAGATTTTTGGCTCATATTTTTGGTCTGCTTCTCATAAAATTTGTGGTTTTCTAACAAATCACTGGAATGGCCTGAAGATTGAAGCCACTAAATAATGGCATGAATTTGAGTTTCAGACTTCAAATCCTTCAGAAAAAAATGTATTTAAAACCAACACTGTTACTCTAGCAACTTTCAAAGTTTATAAGAGCAATATTTAACATATGTCCCTATTTTGGGCCTTTGTCCCCCATTCTGTGGCCTTTATATGCACTAAGAGGTTGAGAGGCATGGTTAGAAACCTTCAATCAGATGAGTCCTAACTGCACTCTGCTGCCATAAGGGTTCAGGAAGTCCTCTCCAACAAAAGGAGGTCTGATTTAGTGTTCAATTTAATACACAGAACCAGATTCAGCAGGTCTGGATCTAGCAAGATGACCAACGGTCCCAGTTTTTCCAGGACAGTCTCAGTTTGAAAGCATCTGTCCCAGAATCCCAAACATTGTCTTTGGGATGCAGAAATGTCCCAGTTTAGACCGTTCAGTCTGAATGGTGATTTGGCTTCCCAGGGTGGCCAGTCCCCCTGCTTTCTCATCCTAAGCAGCTCTGGGGACTTTGCAATTTTTCGGGTATGCCATCAGGTATGGGGTAAGGTTGGATCCCTTCAACCTGGTAGGAGCCTTCCAGGCCCTGCTGCCATCAGCCAGTTACTCCCTCAAGGACTTCTGTCATGGGGAGGGGGGGTTCTGCTTGACTTCACTCACCCGGGCAGGAGCTCTCCAGGCCCTATGCCCATCTGCCTGCTACTCCCATACTGACTTCTGTCAGGGCCAAACCCTACAGTCCTCCCCTTTGACCTGGCCAAGAGACCTTCCCCAGCAGTGCCCCCCCATGTCAGGAGACTGCTGCTTGCAAGTCTCCTGCAGGCTGCCAAATCATACCAGATTGCTCATGCCCTCGGACCCTCTCTGGGGAGCTTCCCTCTGATCCCATCCACTCTCCCAGAACCCCCCTCAGCCACTGAGGGGCAGATCTGCTCTCATGAAGGCTTCAGAGTCCCCCTGCTTTCCCATCCAGAGCAGATCTGGGAACTTTGAGATTTTTCAAGGATCCTGTCGGTTATGGGGTGAAGGATGCCTTCACCCTGACAGGAGCTCTCCAGGCTCCTCTGCCATCCACCCTGGTGCTTCCACAAGGACTTCCATCATGAGGAGCTCTGTCTGACCACACTCACCCAGGCAGGAGCTCTTCAGGACCCACCACTGTCCACTAGTTGCTCCATTAAGGACTTCCATCATGAGGTTGGCTGTGCCTGACCCCACTCACCCAGGCAGGAGCTCTCTAGGCCCTGCTGCCGTCCACCGTAGTGCTCTTTTAAGGACTTTCATTGTGGGGAGCTCTGCCTGACCCACCTCACCCAGGCAGGAACTCGCCCAGTCCTGCCACTATCTGCCTCTCTCCCCCTTCCAGACTTCCATTCCAGAGGGGGCATGGTCCATACCCCCTTACACAGGTGAGACCTGTCCTGTACCAGTCACTTTCCACCTCTCTCTCCCTTCCAGACTTCCATTGGGACTGACTGTCTCTGTGGTTTCACTTCTACCCAGGAGATCGAGCTCTTTTCCAGGGTTACATATCTCCTAACTGCTGCCAAATCATGCAGTGTCATGTGTTCTCTTGGAGCCTCTCAGGGGGTCTTCCCAGCCTCATGGAACTCTGCTGGGCCATGAGGCCTCAGACAGTCCTTCATCTAGACTTCTGTGACACTGGTTCTCCACTTTGGTTTGCACCGAGGGCTTTCAAAATTGCAGGGGAGATGGCCCTGGGTCCCCCCATCTCTGCACTTTTTGCAGCACATCTCAGTCTCTCACACTCACAGTGCCAGGTGCCAACAAATGTGCATCGCTTCATGCCTTCTGGCATATGGCCTCCTGGGTGGTGTTATTCACAGAGTGGCATCCCCACAGTGCCTGGTGAAGGAAACCAACATGCCTGCCCCGGTGCGAGATGACATGGCTGCCCTATATCCACTCCCATGGGGGCTGGGAGAATGGGATTGCAGATCTGGCTTCCCGGGCTAGCACTCAAGTGTCCCAGTTTAGGTCCTGTAACAGAATGGTCACCTTGGAATCTAGTCTATGCTACAGTAGACAAAAAGTGCAACAAATCAGCAAGAACAGTTAAAAAAATTAGCAATATAGCAAAACTATAGTTTAGAAGTACAAAATAGAGTTGAAAAAAGAAAGAAATACGAGGCAGCTTAGCAAGCAGGCATTCAGAATTAAATAGCACATCATGTTAAGTGAAACTGAGTGATAAGCAACCACTCATGGTTGGCTGTTCAAAGGCACACATAACATGACTGTTCAAGCTGAAAAACTGAATGATATACATCAGTTGCAAACAAGTGCATGATGACATGCATATGGATGTTAGTAAGGTACTGAGGAGCATTGTGTGTGCAAATGACACAATCAAGCATGGCACAGTGATTCAGAAACATATAAAGTTATGTTTAAGGTATTCACTTACATTCCTCTCCAGCTATAAGAGCTCTTGAGTTTAATCTGCTGTTTGATTGTATTGTTGTTTGGATTTTCTACATTTAGGTTTTGGATATTCCCATTACTGTTTAATTTTTGGCCTTATTCTATTACAGTTTGTTGCACTTTAAAATATGTTTTACTGCAACATTTTCTTTTTGAGTCTTAAAAGTTGTTGACTAGGGTCAGTTAGGAAACATTCCTTTAGCATTCATTGATTTAACAGGAATTAGATCTAGCTAATTAGTGGGATGAGCTGAGAAACAGTTTTCTTATTTAAGGTATTCACTTACATTCCTCTCCAGCTACAAGAGCTCTGAGTAAAAAAAAAAAAAGCTGCTGAACTACATTAATTTCTGGATTTTTTTCCCTACCTATCCTACCCAATTTATGTTGTACTTTAAAACCTGGACTTTGGAAGCCTCTCCCAGTGCTAATTCTACTGGGCACCTTTCTCTCCAACTGATAAGACACTCCTGTTAGACTCTTAAAGCTTGAGTTAGCCTCCGTTTTATATTATCATATTTTAATTACTGTGCACTGCAATATTCAAAGCATTAATGTGAAAGGTGTATTGTTTAAACCAAAAGTCAACTGTTTGTATTTTTAACTTGGCCTGGGACCTTAGTCTTGCAGTATCCCTCGCAGTAGTAGGATAATTGTGAGTAGTTGTAGGAGATGATCCTCATTTATTTAATTTCTGCTGTATTTTTACTGTTTATATTTAACTTGGACTGGAGGCCTTAGCCTTGTGGTATCACTCACAGCAATGAGACAATTGTGAATTGCTGCATGATCTGAATCTCATTATTACACTTCTACTGCATTTTTACTGGTCTGGGGACCTTAGAGTTGTAGTATCACTCAGTAGTGAAAGAATAGTGAATTACCACAGAATCTGAGCCTTATATACAGTTATACTGAATGTTTAATGTTTACTGATTCCTCAATAGATCATCTCCTATAACCTGTGCTGAGCTGTGCAACAGTGGTTTGCAGTGTCCTGTATTAATGCAGGTGCCTAGAACTGCAATTTTCCATATAAAACTGCTGTTTTCTCAAGTATCTAACTGAGTGTAGACCAGCTAGTTTGCCCACTGAGAAGCACTACCCCAAGAGTGATGTTTTAGATCAATCCTAGACCTTTCCCCCAGTCCATCAATTCCAAATATAGTTAGCGACAAAGCCCTCTTACACCACTCCTCGTAGATCACAAAAAACGAGGCTCCACAGCCATGGATGTGCACTTTGCTACTGTCTCTGTAGCTATCTTGGTGGAACTGGGCATCCTGAGACAATGTAGCAATATTTTCATGTTTGCTGACAATCACTTTATTCTTAAGCAGGCTGAAACACTATATGAGAGGTGTAATTACACTATGTCTTTGGAGGCAAAGGTCTCTCATACAAACACTAATAGCTCCAAAGAGGTTCCCAATAACACACACACTGTACCTACAATGGATTGGACACATAAACTCACATATTCCAAGGTTCTTAAATACAATTTGCCCATATCTCAAAGGCCTCCCATATGCTGTCCTCAGTCACCTTTCAAACACTTGGCAGATAACACTCCACAGAACACCTACAACCAACTCTCACAATGTCTCCACCTCTTAAGCCCTTCAGGCAAACTACCACACAACACTATATATAGATCTTAGTACACTCTTTTGTGAGATACACTGACACCTCACTCACCAAGCTAAGCAAGGATACAGTCAGTCAGTTGCCTATCAGGGGCAAGGATACACCAGATCACACAAGCACTCAGGACATTGAACCACAAGTACCAGTATGGCTCTGTCATACTCAGTATAGGTGTTAATGATCTGAGACATACCTCCTTGGACTATATAAAAAGAGACATGCTAGACCTTCCAGATTATGTGCCTCAGTCAGGTATATGCTTAGCACTGAGGAGTGTCTCCAGGGATGATAATACTGCATAAACAGAAGATGATTGACTTTAACTACTGGCTTAGTTACTGATGTCATTCTGAGGGGGTCCAATGTTTATCAGCTTGGGAAGACATGATCCATTCTGCATTGCCAGGGATGGTCTAAACCTGCCCCCACTAGGATTTCAGATACTGACCAAAACATTATCCACCCCTATATTGTCATTTTTAGGAAATTCCAATCTGATAAACCTTCAGACATAGTAAATTCTACTCAAGATAAACTGAAGGGGTTACTGCTCAATGCTAGAAGCTTCTAAAAGAAACTCTATTCCCCTGGAAGCACTTCTCACTCAGAAGAGTGTTGACATCTGTTCAGTTACTGAGACATTGTTTAAAGCTGCAAAGGCACCCCAGCAATGCAAGTTATTAGTTCAGCTACTGTAAAAGAAAGGACAGGAGGCAGAGTTGTATCAATCTACATTACATAAAAAGTAAGTACACCTAAGGGTTGGTCAAACAGTATGACACGCTTGAGCTCCTCCACATTCAACTAATGTTATGTAAAGTCCCATGCCATATTCTTACTAGCTATAGGTCCCTGTCTATGACCAAGAATAACCATACCATCTATTTGAATGCACTGGAGTCACTCGCCATTCAACGGACACCATATTCATGGAGAGTTCACCTATCCCACCATAAAGTGGGATGCATACACAACCACTAACATGCAGGCTGAAAGATTTCTGGATTTCATTAATGTAAACACCCTGGAACAATTAGTCTGCACATCTAATGGGGGTCCAAATATCCTGAATCTGGTGCTCACAAATAAGAGGGAATGTTGCACACCCCTTATGGTAATGTCCTTACTAATCAGATCAGGTCACAAAGTAGATACCCTTGAAATAAATATAAAGCCTAAACTCCCAGCAAATCCCAGAAATGTTATGAACTTTTCCAAGGCTAACTACCCCCTATTAATCGACAGCATAGCAAATACCACACCCCCTATACTTAACCAGTGGATATAGCAAATTTGCTGGCCAGTAAATTTAGCTCCGTTTTCACCCCCTCTATCACCAGCAGCCACCCCCCCCAAGGATATACCCTCTACCATTTCTCTCCCAACTATCACTAAAGGATAGGTATTACTGTACCCTCCACAGCTAAATTATGGAATGCTCTACCAACATCTGTTACTTTGTTAGATATGCTTTTAATCCTCACTAAAAAGCAACTATCTTAACAACCCCATACCCCCTTGCTCCCTTAATAAGAGGCCTCCATAATCTTCTCCTTATTACTACCTCTAGCCAAAGCTATAACCAGTCACTAACGACCAGTCCACCTACTATTTCTCCCTAACTCATTCGCTGGTGAAAAAAATATAGTGAGTGGGTTCTAGTGTATATCTCAGTTTTTAATCGAATGTACTTGAATTTGTTTTCTACAAAATGTCTTTACCTTCATCTCTATGTTAAATAGATGGTGCTACAGTATTTGCAAAAACATTTGCTATGATGTAATAATTGTTGTCTATATTTTTATATAGTTTAGAGGCTTTCTTTCTAAAATTGTATAACTATCTGTCTTCTGTAATCTGATGTTATTTTACTCATTGTGGAGCTTTTCTCCCCGGGCCTCAACTGAAAATGGGTTTCTGACCCAGTGGACTTTCCCAGTCAACAAATGTCAATAAATAAATAATAATAAATAAAAACACTGGATCAGTGGGTCCTGATAATTTACCAGGATACCTCCTAAATAGCTTGAAACATGGCCTGTCAGGCACACTAGAATCTCTATTTCTATTCAACCACAGCCCCCAGACAGGCTCCATCCTTGGGGAATGGTGGACTGCAACTGTCATCCCTCTTCACAAAGGGGGACCATCAAACAGACCCAGGCATTGCAGACCCATATGCTTGACTAGGCTTATATGCAAGGTTGTAGAAAGAATTATCATGGACCAGATAAATAAAGATAGAAGAAATCTTCAAACACAGGACCTATTTTAGTTTAGTTTTGTCAAAGACAGATCATGCCTACTAAACCTGGTGGACTTCTTCAAGAAGGTCACTAGAGCCATGGATGAGGGGAAAATGGTGCATATTTTTTTATTTCAGATGGGCAAATGCATTTGACACAATATCTCACTCGGGTATTATAGAGCGTCTTCAGCCAGGAGCTTTGGAAGAGTCAGTCACATCTGTCTGTGACTGTCCACAGGCAGGGCAGATACAGCCATGGATAATTGATCATTTTGGTAATTGGTATGTGCCATCGGTGTCAACATAATGTACCCCCCTGTAGTTGAAGGTTTTTGTGCAGGCCAAAGAGCACACTAAGTAGCTCTGACATGGTCTGATTAGTGGCAATCTGAGCCTGGATAATACCTATGCACATCCACTGACTATATGAACTCCTTGGAGACAGAGTGTCCCTCTGATGCTAACTGCAGTAGTGCTGACTGTGCATCAAGAACAGAGCTGAATCTCATACCTCTCAACTGTCCAGATTTATGGAGAATGTCCAGATTGTTGGGTCATATTTTTAGTCTGTTTCTCATAAAAAACTGTGGTTTGATAGCAACTCAATGAAAATAGAAAGTAATAAATAATGAAATACATTTGAGTTTCAGGCATCATATCTTTCATAAAATGCATGCAAACAGTAATACTGTTATTCTAACAACTTTCTAAGTTTATAAGAGCAGTATTTAAAAATCTGTCCCTATTTTGGGCCTTTGTCCCCCAATAATTTAGGCTTTGTCAGAGTTCTTGCACAAAAATATTGAGAGGTATGATTGCAGTATAGTAGTAAATCAGGAGCAAAGCTAGGGTGGCAAAAAGGAGACAGTCACCCTGGGCACAAAAGTGTTATGGGGCACAATCAGCTGATCCCAATCAGTCTTTAGTGCCTACCTGTTTTAAAGTAGTGATAGTGCATTTGCAGTCAAAACTAAGCACTGGAGCACTCTTTGTGTGGTCAAAACTGGTGCAACTGTATGCTGCCATGCCCAGGTCCAGTATTAGGTGACCTAAGCAGCTGAGTACAGTCTGGTGGTGGCTGAGGGGGGCCAAGCCATACAAGATTAACTAAAAAAAGAAAATAAAGCTGTTCAGTGCCTGAATAAACAACAAAGTAATACTAATACTAGCACCGGTTAGCTAGAGTTAAACTATTCTCGGCTCCACGAAGTCTACTCTTCAATTTTTCCCTTGGAACTAGACAAACCTTCAACTTTAGCACTCAAACCATTCATTTAATAGTCAACGACTTGCTTAAAACTCATAGCAAGCACTAATTAACCCTAGCACTAGACCACCCTATTCTGTCCAGAAGGACAAGGCGCTCTATTCATCCCCACCAGCCAATCAGACAAACAGCTTACTCTACCTATTCAGGCATGTCCAAAGGGCAGTTTCCAGTGTACTCTCCAGTCCAACTGGTGAATCTGGGCATTTTGTGGCAATGTTACAACTGCCTCATGTACACAGACAAACCTCTCCTCCTACCACCAAACACTAATATATGTGAGAGATGCAATTATACAGCCAAAATGGAGGCAAAGCTCTCTCAAACCAAGACTGGAACTGACAGTCAAGAGGAGAAGGGTAATACCTGCAACACACCACCAGTCTCACACAGACCTATTAAACCAACACCTGCAAATAACACACAGGAATACATGAAAACATACTTGGAGGCTCTAAATAAAAATCTGCAAAAGCAACAGAGACCTCCAAAGCAGACATCCAAGCAACCTTCACACCCCATCCCCAACCATGAAACACATAATTCACATAATCAGTGTGCCACACAATCACAACCCCAACACACTAGTAATAGGTGACTCTATAGTCAGACACACTGATGTCCCACTAACTAGGCTGGACAAGGAGAAGGTTACAGTTAGCTGCCTGTTGGGAGCCAGGATCCGTCACATAGCACAAGCACTCAGGTCACACCAGAACAAGTACAAAAATGATTCTGTCATTGTCCATGTTGGTGTGAATGACCTGAGATGTACCTCCCTGGACTACATGAAGAGAGACATGGAAGAGCTCTCTGTTCATTTAGCTCATGACCCTGTGTGGCACCCTGCCCTCATCAAGAATAATGCCACAGTATAAAGAAAAAAATGATCAATTTCAACAACTGGCTAAGTTTCTGGTGTCATTCAAAGGGGATCCAGTATCTGTCCGCCTGGGATGACATGCTCGACAAGCCACGTTGCTTCGCAAGAGATGGCTTTCACCTGTCACCCTTAGGCTTTGGAATACTGGCCAAGGCTCTTGCCACCCCCATAGTGCCATTTTTAGGCAAGGCTCAAAAGACAAACCCACCACCATAAATAGCACAAGTAACCAAAAAGTGAGGGTAATGCTACTCAACACCAGAAGTCTAAACTTCAAAATGCACGCACTTGAGGCACTCCTCAGTATGGAGAACATTGATATCTGTGCAGTAACAGAAACCTGGTTTAAGGCTCCTGAGAACACTCCAGCACTACTAGGCTATAACTCATACCATACCTTTCGGCCACAGAACCAGGACCGAAACAGAAAAGGCGGGGGTGTATCCATATTCATCAAGGATACCCACACCTCCAGGTTAGTAGTGCAGCACAATGCATCAGAGATCATCCATGTGCAACTAACAATGGGCAAAACTGCAATCCAAATTGTAGTGTGCTACAGATCATCACCCATGACCCAGGACCCCCATTCCGTATTTCTGGAGACACTGGGAAATATGAAGGTCCTACCAAACTCCCTAATACTTGGTGATTTCAATTACCCAAACATAAACTGGGAGAACTACTCAAGTACTAACTCCCTTGCCCAACGCTTCCTAGAATTTATAAACTCAAATGCCCTAGATAAACTAGTCAACACCCCCACCAGAGGGAACAACATATTGGACCAGGTCATCACCAATATGGGTGACCGGTGTTCCACACCGTTGGTCAAACCCTCGCTGGTTAGACCAGACCATAGACTAATCACTCTGGATATCCACATTCCGCCCCCACCCCCAGTCAAGGAAACCACTGTGAAAAACTTTTCAAAAGCAAACTTCACATTACTTAAGACCGAGGTAGAAAGGTTCACAGCCCCCATGCTAAAGGACAATGCTGTCCAAGCTGCTGAAACCTTTACAAAGACACTCTATGAGCATCTGCAGGAATGCATGGATCATGCTATCCCAAGTAAAACCAAGAATCACTCCTCCAAGAAAAGGAAACCAGTCTGGTTGACCCCTGCCATAAACAAGCCATACAACAGAAGGAGGAAACTAGTACAGAAAAGAGTAAAATCCCAAGAAGGAAAGACATCCCTGATCAGTATCAGCAAGAAACTATGATCCCTCATTAAATCAGCCAAGGCTAGTTTTGAAAGAAAAATTGCTAATGACTCCAAAGATAACTACAAAGCATTCTTTAGATATGTCAAGAACCTAAGTGGAAACTCTCAGATCTGCTCTGAGTTAGTGCAGAATGGCACAAAATACACGGAACCAACTGATATTGCCAACATTCTGGCAGACAGGTTTAGTGCAAACCTCCCCTCACCCCCTAAAGGGCCGATAACCATACCAGAAGAATGTAAGGCCCCATCAATCACCGACACACAGGTTAAAATAGCCCTATCCAAAGCCAAAAACACAGCTTCAGTGGGACCAGATGGTGTCCCAGGCTGTGTCTTACAAGAACTCCAAAATGAACTAAAACCTCACCTAAACACACTGCTCAAACTCAGCCTCTCTACAGGCTCTGTACCCACAGAATGGCACACAGCAACAGTTATGCTGCTCCACAAAGGTGGAGCCACAACAGACCCCAGGGACTATCACCCTATAAGCCTGACTAGCCTGGTTTGCAAGGCTATGGAGCGCATCATCATGGAACTCGTTAACAGAGACATTGGGAACCTCCAAACCTTGGACCCTACCCAGTTTGGCTTTGTTAAGGCCAGATCATGCCTCCTAAACCTGATGGACTTCTTTGAGACAGTTACTAAGGCATTAGAGGAAGTAAAGGAGGTCCACACAGCCTACCTAGACCTTGCAAAGGCTTTCAACACCATTCCCCATTCTAGTATTATAGACAAGCTCACCAGCTTGAACATAAACCCCTACATCACAAGATGGGCTGCCAACTGGCTCATGGATAGAACCCACATGGTGAGAGTTGCAGGCTCTATGTCCAACTCCAAACCACTTACAAGTGGTGTCCCCCAGGGCTCAGTCCTAGGACCGCTCCTCTTTTGTATATACTTTGCAGAGGTACAGACAAGCATAGGAGGACTATGGCTGACCAAGTTCACAGACGACTGCAAACTAGGGGCCATAATTGATTCCCCGGCTGATACAGACACCCTCCAGAAGGGTCTCACTGAGACGGATACCTGGAGCAAAATCATGGCCTCAAACTAAAAGCCAAAAAGTGCATAGTCATCCCCTTTGGAACAACCAAAGTACCCATGAACTACCACATAGGTGGTAGTTCCCTAAATACAGGAAGTGTAATAAGGGATCTGGGGACCCAAGTAGACAGTAATCTCTCCTTTGATAATCATATTGCCAAGGTGGTTAGAAAATCCTTCTATGTCGCACACCTAATCACAAAAGGGTTTGCATCTAGAACAAAAGAGGTTAGTGTGCCTCTCTACTCATCACTTATTAGACCCATCATAGAATACAACGCCCCATTTGGGATGTACCTTACAAGACACCTGCAACAGCTGGAACAACCACAAAAGTATCTCACCAAGAGGATTACTGGCCTCAAACAGATGCCCTATGCAACCCGACTCAAGAAACTCCAGCTGTACTCAGTTGCATACTGCTTTACTGCTTACTCAGAGGTGATCTCTGCCTGACATACAAGGCCATATCCAACCCAGAATTGATGGACATGCTCCACCTAAAAAAAAAAAACAAATCCCGGAGAGCCACATGCTCTAGAGACATAAACCTCACCACAATGATAAATAGGACATGCTGGAGGGATAGATTCATGTCCCAGAGACTCCCCATGCTTTGGAACAGGATTCCAATATATATTAGGCAGAGCCCCTCACTAACACTCTTCAAGAGAAACCTTGACGGGTGGATGGGAAACAGAAAATTTACCCCGGGGATCACTGCAGTGGCTCTGCTGGACAGTGGCACAGGGAACTAATGGCTCTGCTGGACAGGGGCACAGGGAACTAATCTAAGGGGGTGGTGAAAGCCAACACATTCTGGCTAGGCTTATAATTGCTCTTGGGCAGATAGCCTAGTACTTACCTATGAACCTATAATGGTGCCTTAAGATTTCCTGCTTTCTGTTTGTGAGCAACAGCTGCTCTTTTATTGGCAGTTTTAGCTTCAGTTTTTAACCCAGTGAGACTGTGCAGGCAAATGACTTTCCAGGAACAATTGACACAAAATTTAATCTCTCAGCAGCCGAGCAGAAACTCTTATTAAGAGAATTGTGTAGCACTGCAGGAGACCTGATAGGTATATATTTTTTTATTTTTTGGCAGTATTAGGACAGGCTACAGGAGAGAAACTTGACTAGAATGTTTTGTGCATTAGAAAGATGAAAGACGAGCTGCAGCTGAATGGAAGTTGAGCTGGTGTGTGTGTGTGTGTGTGTGTGTGTGTGTGTGTGTGTGTGTGTGTGTGTGTGTGTGTGTATATGTATTTATGAGTATTAAATGACCCAAGTAGAGAGGGCTGTTTAGTTCAGTGACTTATTCAGACTTAAATTCTGTACCCTGCTTACAGGACCCAAGAGTCTTATTCTTCCAAACCAACTGAAAAACTTTTTTTTTTTGCAAGTAAGAATGGCACAGTGGTGCACGGTATGATGTCATCTCACAGCAAGAGGTTCTCTGGTTTGATTCTCGGCTAGAGTGCCTTCTGTGTGGAGTCTGCATGTCATCCCAGTGTTCATGTGGGTTTCCTCCAGGTACTCTGGTTTCTTCCCATGTTTCAAAATATATGTTTCTAGAGCATTTGTCCACAGGCCTCTGCTGAAAATTGGCTTTGTTCCAAGTTGGACTTTCTCAATAAACAAATGTTAAATAAATCAGTGATGATTGCAGTTAATATATGTCAGTCATTACAGTTTTACAGTTTGTGGTTGTTAACATGTAGGTTAAAGCAAAACTTGGGGGTGGGAGGTTGGCCTAATGGTTAAGGTGTTTGCTTTACAGACACAAGGTGCATCATTTGATTCTAACAAGAGATACTTGGCTAGACTTAAAATGGCCCACAAAGGCAGATAGCCTAGTACTAAACTATGAACCTATGAACTTGTTCTGATAACTTTTTTCAGTGATATAGAGTGGTCTGCTTTTATTTATCTCTAGTTTTTTTTTTAGAACATCTCTGATTTTGCCTCATGTTTACACTCTTTCCTTCAGCATGCCACTTAACCAGGTTGTGCTATGGGACAACTGGAAATTTGAGTTAGGCTCTTTAGTGGACCTCTGGACTTTAAGCCTATTAACTAGTGCCTATGAACTTGCATAGTTATAGTGTAAAGGAAAATAAACTGATTGTAGTAAACAGGAACATCATCTCGTGAACCATGTTCTTTTGATGAGATCCTTGGTTTCCTTAAAGCTGCCAATGTATTTATTGTTTAGCTGCCAATAAATTGGACAACTTAAAGTCTATGAGTTTGATGTTAATATTTTAACCACGAGTATATTTTTTTATTCAGCTTGTTTTTTTTTTCTGCAGGCACACGGGTAAAAACCGCAATGTGTTTGGACTACAAGAGTTTGTCCAGCACTTAGTGCAGATGTGTAAGTCTATGAGTTGTTAAAGAGCTGCTTCCTGTAATATATGGTTTGATTTCCTCAGCCTTCATTTGTCTTCTGTGTGACTCTGTCAGGTTACCTCACCAGACGGTACTCATAGGGCTGCTCCTGAAAACAAAGACATATGCAAAGTAGGCTGTCTGTGGTGTTTTACAGTGGTTTCATTATACATTTCTTTTGAACAGCCACACCCACATAACATATATGTAAATTAGTATTTTACTTTGCTATTTGAGTATGAATATCATCATGTCCCTGGTAGTTTAATGGGTTATTAGATGCATTTCACTAAAATGCACTGTTTCTCATGCTACTTCTGTTTTCAATGCGAGAGTGTTTTGTTTTGAAAACTGCTGTCAGTGTTTTTTCAATAAAATTTGAAGTAAAAGTTCAAATGAAATCCGTCCAAATATCTATGATAATTGTAAAACTAAAGAAGAAATTAGTTTGCATATTGACATATTTGAGCACTATGTATGGTAACTGGGGAAAGACAGCCAAGTAATGAAATATTGCTATGGCTTGCAGTGGCCTGATTCATTACTCTGCATAGGGGCCTTTTGATTCTGGAGGTGGATGATGCAACAACATGGCATTAATAGATAGACCTGTACTGAGTGATGTCAGAAGGGAAAGCTGCTCTTGATTACAGAGAAGACATAGGATGGTCAGAAATAAGATGTAGGTGTCCATCAAGTATGCAATCCCCCACAAAAACAACAGAATACTATATGCAACAATATTCATGATTATTATATGGGCGGTCACAGTGCTGCAGTGGCTAGCATTTCTGCCTCACAGCAAAAGGTTCTCTGGTTCAATCCTTGGCTGAGGATCCTTCTGTGCAGAGTCTGCATGTCCTCCCTGTGGTCATGTGGGTTTCCTCCGGGTGCTTCAGTTTCCTCCCAAAGACATGCTGTAGGTGGATTGTACACTCTAAATTGGCTCTAGGCATGAGTGCGTGTGTGTGTGTGTGCCTTCTGTGGAAGGTTGAATGCCGGGCCTTCAACTCAACACTGTAAAACTCCACTGCCAATCATGAGCAGACAGGTGATCTGCTGTGGCGACCCCGGACTGGGAAAAAGCCAGAAGAAGATTAGTGATTGTTATATGGCTTGAATTCCTTTGCTTTATTCATTGCACTAAAGAATTAATGAAATAATTAACAGACCTGGATTGTATTATTAAGCCTAACCATATTGCATTTTAGTAATACATTTTTCCAGAACCTTCTATACAGCCTCCACAACTCCAACATGTCAGGTCATATAGTTTGCATTATTTGGAGAGAAAGTCAGAAAAGTGAAATCTTCGGCATCCATTATATAGTTATTGTTGCATGTTATTCTTTACAACAGCATATTGTAAAAGATTTCGGCATGTAAAAGCTGTGTTACTCTAGCAGTTAGTGCAGAGGACTAAAGCTCCATCTTGTTATTGAGCTGCTTCCTGTGGCAAGGGTGCAATGTGTTACTCTTTCCATCTTCATTTCCCTAATGTGTGACATTGAGCAAAGCACTTTACCAGACAATGCTTTATAAAATTGGGAATTTGAGCTAGACCACCCATACACTGGAATAGACTGCCCATACATGTCAAGCAGAGCACCTCTTTGGCCCTCTTCAAAAGGAACCTTGACGATTGGATGGGAGATAGGAAATTCACCCTGGGGATCATGTCAGTCACCCTGCTAGACAGGGGTCCAGGGAAGTAAATATTGTGGGAAGAAATAGCGAGGGAATTGTTATGGCGAGGCTTACACAGGCCCTAGGGCTGATAGCCTAGTACTAGCCTATGAACCTATGAACTCCTTAGTTGTCTTCTGGACTGCATGCCTAGTAACTATGAACCTGTTCTGATTGTTTGACAGTTGTTCCCTATTGCATAGCTGATCTAGTTTAGGAAATGTCATGCAAATATCACCAGCACACTATTTTAATGCAACAGAGGCAACTTATTCTTCAAGGGCAGCAGGCACTGCATTTGTAGATGAAACTCTGAAAAGCAAAGTTGTTTGTCAGCAGCAACCTCTGTATTCATAATAGTTCTCTTTAATGTGAAATTTTTCAGGTGACTTTTACTTTTGGAGAGATTTTGCCTACTGACTTAGCATATGTTATCAGGTGGTTAAATATTTGCTATGGTCTCATAAATACTCTTCTATTCAAACTGTGCTATACCTGGCTAGATTTTTGGTAAGATCCTAGTGATCTTTATATAGTTTCATATAGTTCATCCAAAGATACTGTTAGAAAAATATGTACTTAAACATATACAGAATGTTAGAAAAATATGTACTTAAACATATATAAACTGTTAGAAGAATATGTACTTAAACATATGTGTAGTGTAAAGTTTAGAAACAGTATAATATGTAATGCATTTGATTCTATTTAACAATATGGCAGTAGAAATGATCTTGCATGTAATTGCTTGAAACTTAGCTGCAGTGTGGTTAACCTCTGACCCTGGCAGTAGCCAGCTCAGCAGGCTTATGTCTTTCAGCAATTATTATCTGCTGGGTTAGAGAGAAATAAATATGTATGCATGTATATCTTTCTTCCTTCCACCGAGAAGGATGGCCTTGTGAACACTATCAGAGATAGTGTGCAGCTGCTTACCAGAGAGACAAAGGAACGTATTAAGAGATGAACTGACCATTGTATTCGAACTAATCTAAAACCTTGAAAGAAGCAGCATCTACAGGAAGACATTGTAATTGACCAGGTGCCTTGCAAGGCTGTGTTATTCTCATGGGAAAGTTTTTAAAAAGCATTACCTAAGCATCTTCTTATGAATGAAGTATTATGGACTATAGTGATGTAAATGCCCTGTGACTGACCACGTCAGTAAGGTGGGCAAAAGCTGATTGCAAATAGTATATAATTGAAGGTATTTCCTGTATAGAGTCAGTCAAAACTCTATACTTGTTTTGTATAGTTTTTTGCCTCCTAATGTACATTAGTAAAGAAACATTGTTTGAACCTGAGCATACTGTGTTATTGACTGTCATTTTGAAAAGCCTAATGATTATTACAGTCTGATTTTAACAATTTATCTGACATTTTGGTCCTTCGAGCCGGATTTCCCTTGGTAAGCTGCAGGTCAGAGTGCATGGGTGGTAATAAATCTGCGCAGGAGAAGCTGCCAAAATGGTTCTTCTTAAAGTGAAAAGACCTCCGACTGAATTGTTGTGTGTAAAGAGGCTGTCCACTTTCTGATCTGTGGCTGAAGAGCGGAAGACTGGGCCCCAAGAAGAAAAATATGCAGTCATAAACGGGAGGCTCAGGTAAGAAGAATTTCCCTCTTTGTCTTTGTTTTAGATCAGGGACCAGGTTACAGTGTACTGTTATTAAGATTTGTGATAGCAGGTCGAGAATGTATTGAAGTACTGTATATTTGGTCATAGATCAGGGGAAAAACAAAGCAAAGTAAACAGTCATTCTAGACACTCCTGTGGATACAGGGAAGAAGATACCACGTGGTACAAGAGAAGGGTTCCGTAACAGTCTTTTTTAAGACATGGGAAATCAGTGCACTGAGAGATCACGAGATCCGCCCCTAACGGATAATGTGAAGTATATGCAATTGCAGTGAGCAGATAATGTGAGATATTATCCAAAATGTGTTAACAAATATGAATTTGATGGTAAACTAGATAAACTTTCACTAGTTAAACTCCTTAAACAGCTTAAATTTGATGCAGGAGGTCAGGCAAAAAAGCAGCACCAACTAGGCATACCTCAGGTGGATTGAGGAAGCAAATTGTAGAAAAACAGAAGCTTAGAAACTCAAAAACATTTGTAGACAACAGAGTGAAAGGTCTGACAGACAGAATCTCTGAGAAATGAAAACTTAAAGCAGACTGAACTTGCATTAATCAATGCATACAACAGGAAAATGAGACAATAGATGGATATTATGCTAGATTATTAGAATGCTTTAAACAACAATTAAAAAAATGCATTTTTAAAAGGTTGCATTGCCTCTATCAGTAGCTTTATTACAAAGCATATGATAGATCACTGAACAAGCAGGCTGCAAGCCTTACTTGAGTATGCTAGACATGCTGAAAGACACTTTAATAGTAAAAAGAAAAAAAAAAAGGGTACAAGTCTTCACTGCTGAAGACGGAGCTGAAGTATTTGTATTACAGTCAGGTAAAAAGGGCATCTAGCTAGGGACTGTAAACAAAATAAGAAAGCAATGACAGAAGATAAAGGAGATGAGGACTGACTATATGATAGTGATAACAACCAAAAATCATCAGGAAAGGTTAATAAACAAAAAAATAATGTGAATGTAGTAGAGGGAATAGAGGAAGTACAAACAGATGTAGAGGATAAAAATGGAAATGAAATTTTAGATTTAGCATTGTTGAGCCTGGAGCTCTACCTAGCAAATACAAAACCAGAAGTGACACTTCTGGTAAAGGGAAGGGAAGTCAAATTCCTGTGTGACTCAGGAGCCACGGACTTTGATACACCCTCCAAGTTACCAAAACATTCTGAATCACCTGATTATATATTAGTAAAAGCAGCAAATGGACAGCTATACAGGAACCACTCTCCCATAATATAGCAATAACTGACCCTGTTTCAGGTATGACTCAGAAAAGTAAAATTGTAGTTTCTGCAAAATGTCCAGTAAACTTACTGGGAAGAGACCTTGTGCAGATATTTGACATAGCAGTAGTTCCTACCATGCAGGGTATGGAAGCACAAAGACAAATGGATGCTTTTGTGGTGTGATCAGAGGGTGAAGCCTATTATTGGTACAGCCAGGGCCTAGTTATGACTGGTCCAGGGGCAGTAACCAAAGAACTGATGAACGTAGCCATCAGTAAGGTACCCTCCCTTGACACTGATCAGCAGCACTTGTTACATTGTACTCTATACTACTGTAGCACATCAGGACCTGATAAGAAATATGAGCAAGAATTGTTCAAAAAAAAAAATCCTGCTGACAGATTAATATTACAAACTTTATGTTGGGATACTGAGGGAAACAGTGTAGTAAGCTGTTCATTACCTCAGGAATTCATGAGATTGTATAAGTCCAATAGACTGCCACATGTCAGCTTGACAAAAAACAAAAGTGTTAAATGGGCAGACTTAGAAAAAAAGGTAACAAAATGGGAAAACAGACTGATTTAAAAATGTCAGGACAAGGGATACAAAAACAAAAACTGAATTGGTTGACACAGACACATACAGCTGTACACTTGCAATCTAGTGAGGACAGCTGATTAGCATTTTTATTAAAAGGAAAAGAAGAGGCCTTGTGTAAAATTCCAACAACTCTGTGGTCAACAGGCAAGTTAGATGTAGGGCTTATTCAAACAGCAGGACCAGTTACAATTACCCCAAAGTCAGCTTTTAGACCACAGAAAAGACAATACCTTTTGAAAAAGGATGCAGAAGTAGGAATTAAGCCTATAATAGCAGCATTACTCAAAAAAGGAGTACTGGTAGAATCTCCTGATTCACCATGTGATACACCCCTATTTTCTGTTAAAAAAGCAAACGGGGAATGGTGGATGGTACAAGATTTACAAGCTGTAAATAATGCAGTAATACCTAGAGCACCTACGGTGCCAGACCCACATACCTTGTTGAATGATTTAAAGCCACAACATAAGTATTTTACCGTGGTAAATATAAGCATTTTGAAAAGCCTAATGATTTTTACAGTCTGATTTTAACAATTTATTTGACAGATACCAATAAAGTACATGTAATTTGTTTCTTCATAACAACAAGGGGTGCCACCATCAACAAAGTGGATATAACTGCTGGTGGGGGGGGTTCTATGTGGATGAAAGTAACAGCTCATATCTGAATATTTTTAAGCACTCTTTGATCTGGATTTGTAGGACTGTTGTGCACTTGTGTGTGTATGAATTAAGTAGGAATATATTGGCTACTATGTGTTTTTGTGAAACAAACATGAAATATGTTTTTTTTTATTATTTTTATTTGTTTTTGACACAGACATCTGAGAAAAATGTAGCTAGCAATGTATGTAGATAAATATCTATAGATAAAAATGACTGACCCTTCTGATAATGCTAAAAAGTCATTACTCTGTCTTTGCTGAACTAGTGTATATTTGTGTAAAGCAAACTGGAATACATTGCAGTTGTAATTTTAACAGAATCAGACGTGAGGTATACATAATCAAGTTAGTAGCAATAATTGCTGAGTACAGATATTTTTGCATTATAATGACAAAAGTTTGAGTGGCCTTTAATGGTTGAAATATTTTGAAATTGGTACTTTTCTCATTACTGCACCATACATTTTGTTTCACTGTTTACTGAAAGATGATCAAAACTACTGATTTAAAACACACTCTAACAAATGTTGCAGTATTAAACAAGAAATGTAACTTAAACCAATCAGGAAGGTAAGTCAAAGCACATATGCATTTATGCATGGCCCTAAAATGTCTGTATAGGGCCTATGATTTGAAAACGGCCTTGGAACAAATGTACACAATGTTCCAATGGTCTAGATGCATTTTCAATGAATGTGAGTTTCAAGGGAAGAAAAGTTTACTGCTTCTCATGCTAAGTCTGTTTTCAATGTGTGACTGTTTTGTTTTGTTTAGCAAATGACTATCAGTGTTTGTGCAATAAAAATTTAAATAATCTTCTACTTTTAGCTGTTCCAATTAGGGGTCACCACAGGGAATCATCTGTTTCCATTTCTTCCTGTCCTCTGCGTCTTGCTCTGTCACACTAACCACCTGCATGTCCTCTCTCACCACATCCATAAACCTTATCTTAGGCCTTCCTCTTTTTGTCTTACCTGGCAGCTCCATCCTTAGCATCCTATAACAACTGAAATATAAGTTTTAAATAAAATCCAAATCTCTCTAATCATTGCAAAGTAAGAAGAAAATAGTACGCGCACTTCTAAGTTCGAGCAGTGTTTATGTTAATGGAAGGGGGGAGCCAAGTAATAGGACATTGGAGAGGCAGCGGGGGGAGGGCTGGTCCATTACTCTGCCTAAGGCTCCATCTGACCATGATCCACCTCTTCTTGCTACAAATGTAAAAAGAAGTTTGCTACAGTTTAAAAGAAAGAAATAAAAGAGTATTTCTCTTTCTGTTTTAAGTAAAACCTGAATGCTGTGGTACTCCATGCATGGCATAAAATGTAGCGACTGCTTGCTGCAAATGTAGCAAGTAATTTACTACAGTTTAAACAGAACCTTTTTTTCATAACAAGTGCTTTGACCTCCATGTTCCATGAGTACAAGCTGTTTGCTGCAGTTTAAGGAATAATAATGGCAGAGGTAGCATACAGCTATGAGACATCATTAGCTCCTGTATTCAGAAGTACCAGGTACCAGATCATGGATCTTTTTTTTTTTTTTGTTGTTTTGTTAAATTGCTCTTCAGCTTAGGAATCATGGGAGTGTAATCCAAAAACAGGACCTGCATTTAAGAGCACCAGTAACCAGATTGCAGACCTTTTATTTTCACCTCAGTACTACTGAGGGGCTCCAGATTACAGAATTCCTCCATGCACTAGATTAGCCAGTTAAAACTCTCCAATAAATGAAAGTGATGACAGAGATTTATCTTGGATTTCTGCCATCCCATGGCCTGTGGCAGAAGGGAGTATGCCCTCCACTGTTAATATTGTTGACACAGTTGCTGTGTTTTCAGTCTGTCCCAGTTATATAGTTTCAGCATGGTCAGCCTCTAGAAACAAACTGACTTCAGGCATGTGCTGACCTTTTCTGGATCCATTCCCAGTGAAACCTGTGAATGCATACCGATAACTCACCAGCCTTAATGCTGGTACCTATGTGTGGCTCATCCCAACACCTTGCAGCATAAGGACTGCTACATGCCAAGAATATACATAGGCACCTTATACCAAAGGCTGTTTTCAGCAGAAATTCTGATTTCCCAAATGATAGAAATGCCAATGTGCAACTTTCAGTAAACCATATAGAGATACTAAATAATTATGTATAGTAATGGCATGTGGAAATGCTCAACCAGTTCATCTCTTAGAGACACTCAGGCAGTTAGACTTTGTGGTGCAGGTTATCTGTGTTACTGTCCTGACATCCCTGGATTACATACATGAAATTGTGCATGTCTCAGTAACCTATGAAGTGCAAAGTGGTATACTATATAAATAAAATGTGTTACTGCTCAAATGGAATATCTCATACTTATGTGGCAGTTAACACTAACACAGCTCCACATTCAATCATGTGCCTCATATTAGGGTTCCTTCATTATCACCACTGAGGGATAGCAGAAATTTCTTAATATGCATGAGCTAGAACAGTGTCAGCCATTCCATGAATATTTTGTGCATTGCATCTGTACTATTATGCAATCAACTGAGTTGATATCCTGTAACACTCTTTGTCACCTGGCCCTAAAAGTCCTTATATGCTATATTTTTATCATGGACATGCATGCCTTTATTGTGTAAGGCTTATAGTAACACCTCTATCTCCCAACTAATAAGTTTCTCCAGCTGCTGCAATTCTTTTGGTCACATGATAGGTCAGGTGGTGCCCCTTTGGGTAGAAATGTGGATCATTGTTGGTGTGCAAGAACGTCCATATCTGGCAACACCTGCCTCCTCACTACCCTCTGCACTGCTATTGTGGCCACAGCCCTGAGCACTGCTGTAAGGTAACTGTTCTGACTCCATCCCATAGTGTGGCATGTGAGCCACATGTGCTGTTTTTTGCAGCTTTCCCAATAATATGGTGTCCAGTGTGCTGCATGTCTAACATTCCCATCAACCTCTCCTGCTGTCTCTGTGCTTATGCAACAATGTCTACACAGCAATACAGCATGACTGTGAGTGAACCTGCTTATCATTCCTGTGCCCGGGGTGGATGACACGTCCCACAGGAGATCAACCTGTCTTGAGTGTTCCCTGTGGCCCATATGGATGAAACCTTTCCAACACAACTGAAACCCATCCTGCCTGTACTCTGTGCCTTTGGTGAAAACCTCACATACAACTTCAGCTTGTCCTGAATGATCCCTGCTTCTTAGGTCAATGATCACCCACCACACAAAAATACAACCTGGTGTATCTGTTCTCTGTGCCCTGCCATGTCTGCCTTGTGTATCTTGTCAGTTTGAACTCCTCCATGTCTGTCAGACCCTCGCTATGGCCAATGTAGTGTTACCATACACATTTTACCACTGTGTAATACTATATGTGGCAGCCATGCTCCCTTGAGCAGTGACTACAATCCTGGAGTCCATCATCACATATCCTGACTGCCATCACTTTCCCATGAAAGTATTATTCTGTGATATCCACCTTCTCTAGACTCTCTACACTGCCCACTGTAACACAATTCCCTGAAAAACAGTGATTGCATTTTTTATTATGCTAAAATGGGTCTTATGGTGCAGTTATTGTGCTAATGAGGTGACTAAGTGTGATTGTCTCTAAATCCCATAAATAATGATTATCACCCCTATTCTGTATTATGGGGCTTAGTCCTGCTCAGGCATAGGCTTTGAGTCAGGTACAATATGTACACATGGGGAGACTGACCACACTAATTCTAGTTTACATCATCCTAATGACAGCAGTCATCAACTACCCAGCTGCCCTTCATCCCTACGCAAATGCACAGGTTTCAGATAATATGCATGCCTGTGTATTCTGTCCACTCTAATGTCACCCTTCCACATGCTACTGAGCATGTACATAGTGCTTCCTGTTGATGCATGTCACTTGGTTTGCATGATATGAGGCCATGCACCCCAGCTACCATTTTCCTGGACTTGACCTGGTGAGAAGACATGGCCTCATGAGAATCACATTTTGGTACATTTTCCACATGGTGCAGCACTGATTATAAAATCTGTTTACACCTACTGCAGCATTACCTGCCTGCTGGGAGATTATGAAGGCCCTCTATGTAAAGTAGATGCTTGAAATGCAATTTTCATGTAAGTGATGCCAGTATAAACTGCTCTGGGAAGCTGTGTTACAATTTTCAGATAAATAAGTGATATCACTGACATCACCTGCTCTGGCAAGCAGTTATGGCATAAATATAGTGACGCGATAAGGCACGACCCTGACCTTCACTACTAGTGGGAAGAAAAAGTTAGGGTGACAGACCCACAATATAACATCCAGCAAGCTATTTCTGCTTTGTGACTGTACAGTGGGCCAACAGCTGGAAAAAATATTCTGCTGTTATGGTCATGCTGTGGTTATTAAGCTCTTGTTTTCTATTTTGTAACAGCATAGAAAATTGAAGAGAACAAGACTGTCTTTCAGAGCAGAGTGGAGATTCTCTTCAGCAGGTAGGGTATAGTAAGTGTTTTGCATTGCTAACATTACTACCTACTTTACATAACAATATGCAGATATATTTTTTGTCTTTTAATATTTAACCATTCCTTTATTTCTCATTGGCTTTGTAGATTAGCTTTTCCTCCAGTTAGTGTGCTGCTGTAGTTATACTTGCAGTTATGTACCTGTGGTATCATCTATTATGTAATGGGGTGTTCCATCGCAATTTTTTAAATTGCTTTGCTTAATGCTTTCCTCTTTCCACATTTTTTTTTTTTTTAGGAAACTGTGCTACATAGCACCAGTCATTATATTCCCTTTTTTTCCTTCAAAACTGTTTTTTGATAAACTGTACAACATCACACTGGTATTGAATTTGTGTGCCGTTTTGTTCTTTTTTTATTATTTTTTAGTTATGCCGCTTTACTTTTTTTTTGTAAGGTCAGTTGGGAAGTAGGCAGAGATGAGGCAGTGGCCACCTCTTTCTTTACTGGCCAGTAAATGGACCGGTGGGTTTAAAGCTAGCCCCAGGCCTGACTGTCTGCACAGTGACGAAGGTGATTCTATACAAGGCAACATAGAGGGCTCATTAAGTGTCCCCCACTGATGATTTATTTTCTCTTAAATGTTACTGTGGAGACAGTCTGTACATATGGCCACAAAGTAAAAGAAATGTTTAATATAAATTCTTAATGATGTATAATATATGATGTGCACCTTACAGATAATATTGGCTTAAACCACATTTTGCTAAATAGTATAATTGTCGTTCCAGCCTAAGATGTAATATAAGAATTAAGTTGGAGCTTAAAGCCAAGATAAATCTTTCAGAATATACGGATTAAAATAAACTTTTTCAAGGTGATGCAGATTGTCAAATTCCGTTTACTTGACAGTAACAAATCGGTTGATTAAGGAATGTGTTATAAAACATGGTGTGGAGTTTGAAAATATCTTGTTGCAATGTCTCATAGGTTCATTCTTTGGTCTTGTGCTTAATAATTATAATTTTGGTGATAAGGATAACAGGATGTCTGGATATTTTATTGGGTCTAATGCTTGTTTTAGAGTTGGAATGACCTTTGTTGGAAATTACCTATGTATAAGTTACATCAGTCTGCCCTAAGCAGGGGAAGAGAAGCTTTAAGACGGTTATTTATTTACAGGTTGGTGTACTGTATCTCTACAGTTCACTTTTAAGCACAGCCTAGTACATTAAAGATCTGAAAGAGGTGTCAAGAAAGTTACAGAAAATTAAACAATATAGGAAACAACACTTTTGACCTGTGGAATGTCACATAGCCTTTATACATTTGTTTACATTCTGGAGTATGTTATTTTTTTTTTAATTGAGTTAAAAAGCTTAAGCCAAACAAATGTGTGTGTTGTGAACCATAATAACTATTAAAAAAGGCATAAAGAGCATAATAAGCAATACATCCACAGTCTTTACATGAATATTATAATATAAACAAACACAGAATTACATTGCTCTGTAAAATTTAAGAAGTCTTTATATCTTGTTAAACATGCAGTCTAGATATATAGCACTATAGCTCTTTTATTCAGCCAGACTTGAGCATTCACAAGACAGCAAAACATTCATTTCTTTATGCTTGCTTTTGAGATATTTAGAGAAATATGAAAAGTCATGCTTATTTGAATAAGTAACAAAATAACTAATACTGGGTATCTAAGATATGCAACTTACAGTGCAACTGTCAATGACAAATTTCTTCAGCATCATCTAAGGTTTCACTTGATGCCTTGGAATGGTTGTAAGTCAACTGTATTTTGAAATTTTAGGGTACACTTGTAAATATTGTATGTTTTGTAAATACTAGCAAACCTGGGTATTCAGAAAGAACCCCGCCAGTGGTGTTAAGAGCTGTGGCTAATCAGCAAATCCTGCAAACTCCAGTCAATTTGAGCTGGTTTTCATTTTTAAACCGTCACTGTTTTTATTATTTTTTTTTTTTTACAATCAGTGCCATTAAGATTACCATTTATGGTATTTACTTGTTCAACTAGTATCTGGTTTGCTGCATTCCTGGGAGGCATTATGACCCGGAGGCGGTAGTGTATTGGTTTGTTTCTATCTTCCTGGTTCCAGATTCTATACAGCTATTCAAGTGGCTATATAGGGCATCTGTGTACAGCTCTGGATAGGATTCAGTGTATTCTAGGTTCTAGACAGCTTTGAAATTTCTTCTGCCATTGCTTGGTAGGAGGTAATTTGTCTTCGAGATATTCTTTAGCATTTTTGAGCTTGATGGGGTACCTGGCCTTATCTTTATTTCAAAGACCATGTTGTGGTCCGTTCTTATCAAAGTGGCAATTACACAGTGGGGGGTGCAATGCTCCCCCATGCTAGGGAGTACTGTGTCCAGGATAAATGAACCCCTAGTGGGTATGCTGACCAGCTATTTCAAAGCCTTTGCAATGACAAACTCCAAGAACATTTGAACCTGCATTGACTAAGACATTGCAGCAAGAGCACCTTCCCTACAGCATCCATGAAGCACTGTATTTTTACTGCCTTGAGTACCGCTTTAAAAATGATTTTTGATACATACACATATGGTTGTGCATCATTTCATCTAGGGCAGCTTTGACTGAAGTAGAAATGGTTAAAAAAAATTATTGAAAGTACATTTGACTGAAAAGCCATTTCATCAGAAAACTTCTACACCACATACACATCATAAAGAAGTACTTTGCAGGGCAGGAAGCACCCCTGCACTCCTATGTGGGGGTCTCTCCCCTGACAATCCCCTACTTGTATATTCTAACTACACAGTCACACACACACCGGTGGAGTAAGAAAAAAAAACATACACAGTGAATCAGTGCTGGCACAAAAAACTCCTACAAATCTGGGTATACAACATGTCAATGGGTATTACCAACCCACTCAAAATTTTCCAAATTATGTCCCCAACAACTCCCATATATAAAACCGACACCAGAAATACCATTTCTGGACTTCATTAGGGTGTGATCATAGCAGGATCACACAATTTAATGCGAAACATCCAATACGAAAGAGGGAAGAATCACACTATCAAACACTCAAAGACATCTAACAAAAGGAAAGTCATTTTCTTTTATGATCTTTACAGTAAACCTCTGTGAGACTTGCCTGTAATTTGTCGGCAGTACTACCCTAACTCTGAAATACACACAATCATGCATAAACTACATTTATCCTCTTCCCTAACCATTACTCTACCCTTGTCCAGAGCAGGGTCATTATCAAATAGGGCCATAGGGAGGTTAATGGCTCGGGAAACCCCCCAAAACACACAGCAGCCCCCCATCTCCCCAGCCATTCCAGTGCTCCATTACTGGACTATTTCTCCCCAGTTCACCATAAGCACTCTTCAAACTCGACAGTGCACATACTATTTTCATCTTTACTTCTACAATGATTACAGATATTTGGATTTCATTTAAAACTTTTATTTCAAATTTTATAGCACAGACACAGATACACAGTATTTAAACAAAATTATACAGTCTCTCAATGAAAACAGACTTAGCATTAACAGTAAACTTCTCAGCCCTTGAAACTCACATTCATTGAAATGGTATTGAAACCCACATTCAAAGGAAATGCATCTGGCCAGTGGCAGATAAAGTTTACCTTTAGGCTATTTTCAAACCATAGGCCCCTTGCACACATTTTTAGGACCATGCAGAGATGCATGTGTTCTTTGATTCACCTTTATGATTGTGTTAGATTATATCCCTTGTATAATATAGCACCACTTGTTAGAGTGTGTTTTAATTGTGTAGTTTTGAAAATTTTTCCAGTAAGAAATGAAACAGGACATATGAGCCATTAATGACACAACTGCCTATTTCAGAATGTTTTGTTTAGCAAGTGGTCATCACTGTTTGTGCTTTAAAACTTAGGTTCATAGGTTCATAGGTAGGTACTAGGCTATCAGCCCTGGGGCCTATACAAGCCCAGCCAAAAAGGTACCCTGGCTTTTGCCACTCAAGAAAATTATTTTCCTGTGCCACTATCGAGCAGAGCCACAGAGGTGATCCCCGAGGTGAATTTCTTATTTCCCATCCAATCATCAAGATTTTTCTTGAACCGTGCTAATGAGGAGCTTTGTTTGATATAGATAGGTAGTTTATTCCAGAGTATGGGAAGTGTCTGGGAGAGGAATCTATCCCTCCGGCATGTTCTGTTCAACAACTCTCACTTTAACATCACAGCAAAAGACAACACCACTATATACCCAACTGAACACACCAAATTGCTAGGAGTGGAAATAGACAATAAACTAAAATTTGACATTCACATATCCATGACCATAAAAAAAGTCCACAAAAAACTAGGAGCGTTATACAGAAATAAGCATCTTCTCACCAAAGCAAAGATTTAAATAGCAAATTCCCAGCTTATCTCCACCCTACTTTATGCCTCTCCAATATATACCAACCTAAGGCAATGTGATCTAAACAAGCTAGAGACCTGCTACAACAAAATTGCCAAATTCGCCACAGGGGCATCCTACCGTAGTCACCACTGTCTCTCACTTGCTGAACTGGGCTGGCTTGAACTCCCTCACCTCCTTCAATGGTATCAACTCTCACTCGTCCACAAACTAGTAAACCATCCACTAAATGTCCCATCCCTGGAGAATCTACTCCAACCCTATTGTACCACCAGACCACTAAGATCCAGCAACAAAAATCATTTGCAGATCACTAAAGCCAATAACTCTGCTGGTGAAGCACTATTCTCTTGCACCATAGCCAAATTATAGAACACCCTCCCACCCACAATTACCTCCGTACCATCATGCACCCACTTCAAAACTTTACTAAATGTGCACCTAAAAACATGCTGGCTATGCCCTTGCAACTCCCACTCTAATATCACTCACCCCATCCAACCACTACCTTTCTTTCCACTCCACTAACTGCCTTGATTATAGCAAGCTCAGATGCTCATAAGCCTAGTACTTATACAGCAGGAACTTCTTATTTTAACATTTGTTAATGTCTGTTATGTACTTCACAGATAAAGATTCTAGTTGTCTACTGATGTACTATGATCTTCATCTGTAAATATGTTGTAAGTAATTGCTATGTAAATTGTTAATCACTATGCAATCCAATGTAACTACTGTCTGTTTATTTTAACTGTGGAGCTTTTCTCCCCAGGCCTCCACAGAAAATGGACCTACGTCCAGTCGGATACTCCCAGTCAACAAATATAAATAAATAAATAAATAAATAAAAAATTGTGGTGACAAGGTTTAGGTCCCTAGAGAGTGTTGCTCAGAAGGATTGGGATTTCTTTAAGTGGAGCATGTCCAACAGCTCTGGGTTTGACATAGCTTTGTATGTTAGGCAGAGATCACCTCTGAGTAGGTGATATGCGATGGAGTAAAGCTGGAGTTTTTTGAGACGGTCTGTGTAGGACATCTGTTTGAGGCTGGTAATCCTCTTTGTGAGGTATTTCTGCGGCCTTTCCAGTTGTTGTAGATGTCTTGTGAGGTACATACCAAAAGGGGCGTTGTACTCTATAATGGGTCTAATGAGTGATGAGTAGAGGGGAACAATAACCTCTTTTTTCTGGATGAGAAACCTTTTGTAATGAGGTGTGCCATGTAGAATGATTTCCTGACTACTGTGGCGATGTGATTATCAAAGGAGAGACTACTGTCCACCTGTGTCCCAAGGTCTCTTATCACACTTTCGGTTTTAAGTATACTATTGCTTATGTTGTAGCTCATGGGTACAGAGTTTATGACAATGCACTTTTTGGCATTAAGCTTGAGGCCATGGTTTTGACACCAGGCATCTGTCTCAGTGAGGCCCTTTTGTAGGATGTCCACATCGTTAGGAGTTTCGATTATGGCTCCTAGTTTGCAGTCATCTGCGAACTTCATCAGCCAAAGACCTTCTGTGTTAGCCTGTACTTCAGAGAAGTAGATACCAAACAGGAGAGGACCCAGGACTGAACCCTGTGGTACTCCACTTGTCACTGGTCTGAAGTCGGATTTGGAGTCTGCTACTTTAACAGTGTGAGTTCTGTCAGTGAGCCAGTTGGCAACACCATCTTGTGACACAGGGATTTATACCTAGTTTAGTGAGTTTATCTATAATTCCAGAGTGGGAGATGGTGTCAAAAGCCTTGGCGATATCTAGATAAGCTGTGTGAACCACCTTACCCTCATCTATGGCTTTCGTGGCATTATAGAATACAACACCCTGTTTGGTATGTACCTCTTAAGACATCTGCAACAACTGGGAAGGCCACAGAAATACCTCACTAAGAGAATCACAGGCCTAAAGCAGAGGACCTATGCAGACCATCTAAAAAAACTCCACCTATACTCTGTCGCATATCGTCTACTCAGAGACGATCTCTGCTTAACATACAAGGCCATGTCAAACCCAGAGCTGTTGGACATGCTACACTTAGAGAAATCCCAATCCCTCAGGGACACATGCTCCAGGGATCTAAACCTTGTCATCACAATGAACAAAACATGCTGGAGGGATAGGTTCCTGACCAGAGACTCCCCAGACTCTTGAATAGACTGCCCATACATGTCAAGCAGAGCGTCTCTTTGGCCCTCTTCAAAAGGAACCTTGACAACTGGATGGGAGATAGGAAATTCACCCTGGGGGTCATGTCAGTCACCCTGCTAGACAGGGGTCCAGGGAAGTAAATACTGTGGGAAGAAATAGCCAGGGAATTGTTATGGCTAGGCTTGTATAGGCCCTAGGGCCGATAGCCTAGTACAAACCTATGAACCACAAGTAGGACATGCACACTCTGCACAGAAGGCACCCCAGCCTAGGATCAAACTGGAGAACCTCTTGCTGTGAGGTGGCAACGCTAACTGCTGCACCATCATGGCCATCCATAGAACCATATTACTATATTGTATAAGAAATAAAATGCAGTCCCTACTGTAGAACTTTGGCCTTTTTCCCTGAAACTCCAATGCCCACTCTGCCAGCCGGTCCCTTCTTTACCTCTGCAGGACATGTAACTGGGATGCATCTACTATGTGGAAAGGGTATTTATAGCACTTTGTGTACTGTGTATTTTTCTAGCTAGTTTCACTGTGTGTGAGGTATTAACTGGAAATTGTCCACCTTTATTAAGCATCTGTTGGGTTGTTTGTTTCTGATAACTTGTTGCAGTTAAACTCTTTTTTCTACAGGCTCATTTAGCTGTTTAAAACTTTCATTTAAAGGCTCACTGCTGCTTTTCAGCTGTGAGAAACATTTCTGCAGTTTGTTCTAAGTAGTGGGGATATTTGTAGCATTTCCATATTCAGGCTTGTATTTGGGCCTAGTGTTTGTGGAGGCTGTGTGTCTGAGCACATATTCAGGGACATCTTGGTTTAGCCAAAGCCATCAGGCATTTCAGTGAGAGAGAGAATTGCTTGAGATCATTGGCTGACTGAGGTCACCTGGACTACAGCTTAAACTAAGCACCTCATTGGTTCTTTTGAGATTTCTTTCTTAAAAGCTGTCTCAGGTTTCAACTTTCTGTTACCTAAAAAGTTCAGTTGTGAGTGTTCTGCCATTTCACACTGAACTGATTGAAACTCGGAGCTATAATATATAACATTAAGTATGCTGTTTTTTGTTTATTTTGTTCTTTATTTCTTTGTTATTTATAGCACTTTGTGTACTGTGTATTTTTCTAGCTAGTTTCACTGTGTGTGAAGTATTAACTGGAAATTGTCCACTTTTATTAAGCATCTGTTGGGTTGTTTGTTTCTGATAACTTGTTGCAGTTAAACTCTTTTTTCTAGAGGCTCCTTTAGCTGTTTAAAACTTTCATTTAAAGGCTCACTGCTGCTTTTCAGCTGTGAGAAACATTTCTGCAGTGTGTGGTGGCTTTGCAGTTGCCCGCCCCTAGTTTAAATTTTATCTGGGACCCTCCTCCCAGTCTAGTGTCATTACCTCATTCTACCCAGTACAGGGATAACATTTGAGAAGGCCAATCAGCTTAGTTTCTGCTACTCCTTTCTCTCTTTCCTTTCTCTCTTTCCACTTTAAAAAAAAAATGATTTGCTTTTACTGTATTTGTGTTTCTTCCTACTTTATTTTGCTTTTGCGTCATCTTAAAAGTACTCAATTGTATTTATTACTGCTTGGTGTAACTCATTCTAAGCCTTTTAGTTTAAGCACTTGGGCTTCTGACCAGTTGGTTTACATTAAGAAGGTTTGTGGTCTGCACTGTAGTGGCAGAACAGGTAGCTTACATCCTTCTAAGTTGGGAACTGTTGATTGAGGGCTCAGTGTCTGTTATTCTAAAAGTGTATTAATTCTGGTTTAAGCACTTGGGCTTCAGGCCAGTTATTTTACATTAAGAGGGTTCGTGGTCTGCACTCTTGTGGGAGGAGAGGCTGACTCTGCCCTTCTGAGCTGGGAATTTCTGGTTAAAGGCTTATAGTTCCTGCCTATTTGAACTGCTTCTTACTGAAATTGGTACACCTTGTTTGCTGTAGCATAGACTAGATCCAGGCCTGCTGAATCTAGCTTTGTTTGTATAACTTGAGCACTAATCCAGGCATTCTTTAAAGTATTCAATTGTATTTATTACTGCTTGGTAGTAACTTGATTAAAGTGTAGCTATCATTCTAAGTCTTTTGGATTAAGCACTTGGGCTTCAGACCAGTTGTTTTACTTTAGGAAGGTTTGTGGCCTGCACTGTGGTGGCAGGACAGGTAGCTTACATCCTTCTAAGTTAGGAACTGCTGATTGAGGGCTCAGTGCCTGTTATTCTAAAAGTGTATTAGTTCTGGTTTAAGCACTTGGGCTTCAGGCCAGTTATTTTACATTAAGAAGGTTCGTGGTCGTGTCAATCTCCTCTCTGGTCCTGCTGGTGAATCTGGGAATCTTGAGGCAATGTTACAACTGCCTCATGTACACAGACAACCCACTCCTCCTCCTAACAAATTCCAACACATGTGAGAGATGCAACCATATAGCCAAACCGGAGGCTAAGCTCTCTCAACTCAGTACTGGTGTAACCAGTCAGGAGGAGAAGGAAACCACACTCACTACAATTCCAGTCTCACATAGACCTACCACGAAAACAGACCAAACACATAAACACACAAAAACATACTCGGTGGTTCTAAATAAAAATCTGCCTAAGCAGCAGAGACCTCCAAAGCAGACACCCAAGCAACCGCTACCCCAAAACAAAATACGTGCAACACATAGCTCACAAAGCCCGTGTGCCAAACAGTCACAGCCCTTAAGGCTAAACAACACACCTGATACACTTGTAATAGGTGACTCTATTGTCAGGCAGACTGACGTCCCGCTCACCAGGCTGAACAAGGAGAAGGTAATGGTGAGCTGCCTGTTGGGTGCTAGGATCAGCCACATAACACAAGCACTCAGGTCACTCCAAGGCAAGTACAAATATGACTCAGTCATTGTCCATGCTGGTGTGAATGACCTGAGACATACCTCCCTGGACTACATGAAAAGAGACATAGAGGAGCTCTCTGAGCATGTAGCCCAGGCCGGTATAACCATGACCTTGAGTAGCATCTTACCCTCACCAAGAATGATGCCACAATATGAAGACAAGATGATCAATTTCAACAATTGGCTTAAGTATTGGTGTCATTCAAAGGGGATCCAATGCCTGTCAGCCTGGGATGACATGCTCGACAAGCCACGATGCTTCACTAGGGACGGCTTGCACCTGTCACCCCTGGGCTTTCGGATATTGGCAAAGGCTCTTGCTACCCCCATAGTGCCTTTTTTAGGCAAGGCTCAAAAGACAAACCCATCTCCATAGGTATCACAAGGGATAAGAAACTAAGAGTAATGCTACTTAACGTCAGAAGTCTAAACCTCAAGATGCACACACTCAAAACTCTCCTTAGCATGGAGAACATCGATATCTGTGCAGTAACAGAAACCTGGTTCAAGGCTCCTGAGAGCACCCCAGCACTACCAGGTTAAACCTCATACCATGCTTTTCAGCCCCAAAACTTGGACCGAACCACAAAAAGAGGGGGAGTATCAATACTCGTCAAAGATATCCACACCTCCAGGTTGGTGGTACAGCATGAAGCATCAGAGATTATCCATGTGCAACTAACAGTGGGTAAAACTGCCTCCCAGTTTATAGCCTGCTACAGACCACCCTCCCAAACCCAGGAACCCCACTCGGCCTTCCTGAGAACACTGGAAAATATGAAGGTCTCTCCAAACACCATTATATTGGGTGACTTCGACTACCCAAACATAGACTGGGAGCATTACTCTAGCTCCAACACCCTAGCCCAAAGGTTCCTAGAAATTATAAACTCAAATGCTATGGAACAACTTGTTACCATTCCCACAAGAGGGAAAACATACTGGACTTGATCATCACCAACATGGGGACTCTATGCTCCAGACCAGAAGTGTATCCCTCACTGGTAAGATCAGACCATAAACTAAACTCACTGGATATTCACATCCCGACCCCACCCCCTGCCCAGAAAACCACAGTGAAAAACTTCTCTAAAGCAAATTTCACACTCCTCAAAACCGAGGTGGAATCCTTCAAAGCCCCCGGGCCTGTTGAAAATACGGCCCAGACCGCAGAATCCTTTATAAACGCATTCTATGAACACCTTCAGGAATGCATGGATCATGCAATCCCAAATAAAACCAAGACACAATCCTCCAAAAGCAGACATCCTGTCTGGTGGACCCCAGCCATAAACAAACTATACAATAGAAGGAGGAAGCTACTACATGATAGAGCAAAATCCCCAAAAGGGAAGGCATCTCTGATCAGTATTAGCAAAAAACTACAGGCACTCATAAAATCATCTAAGGCCAGCTTCGAAACAAAAATTGCACAGGACACTAAGGATAATCACAAGGCTTTCTTTAGTTATTTTAGGAACCTGGGTGGGAATTCCCAGATATGCTCAGAATTAGTCCACAATGACAAAAAATATACCGAACCCACAGACATTGCCAACATCCTAGCTGACAGGTTCAGCACAAACTCCCCCCCCCCACCAAAAGGGCAAATATCTGTCCCAGCAGAGTGCTGCCCCCCCCGACATCTCAGATGCTCAGGTAAGAGCCGCCCTCTCCAAAGCAAAAAACACAGCATCAATGGGACCAGACGGTGTCGTGGGCTGCGTTCTACATGAACTCCAAGAAGAACTAAACCAAACCTAAAACTACTGTTCAATCTCAGCCTTACTACAGGATATGTACCCAAAGAGTGGCGTACAGCAACAGTGGACCCTCTCCGCACAGGTGGTGCCTCAACAGATCCTGGAAACTATCGCCCCATAAGCCTGACTAGCTTGGTTTGCAAAGCTATGGAACGGATCATCATGGACCTCCTAAATAAAGATATTGGGGACCTACAGACACTGGATCCTACCCAGTTCGGCTTTAAGGGCAGATCCTGCCTCTTAAACCTGGTTGATTTCTTTGAAACAGTCACCAAGGCCATTGACGAGGGGAAGTGGTCCACACAGCCTACCTGGACCTCGCAAAAGCCTTCGATACAATACCCCACTCAGGCATTATAGATAAGCTCACCAGCTTAAATATAAACCCCTATGTCACTAGATGGGTTGCAAACTGGCTCAAGGACAGAACCCACATGGTTAGAATTGCTGGAGCCATGTCAGACTCCAAACCAGTTACAAGTGGCGTCCCACAAGGGTCAGTCTGGGACCTCTCTTGTTCGGTATATATTTCTCGGAGGTACAGGCCAACACGGAAGGACTGTGGCTGACCAAGTTCGCAGATGACTGCAAACTGGGCGCCATAATAGACTCTCCAGCTGACACAAGCATCCTCCAAAAGGGCCTCATAGAAACAGACAACTGGTGCCAGAGCCATGGCCTCAAGCTAAATGCCAAAAAGTGTATAGTCATCCCCTTTGGCAAAAACAAAGTGCACACAAATTACCACATAAGTGGTAATCCATTAAGTACAGAAGAAGTAATTAGGGACCTGGGGACCCAAGTTGATAACAATCTCTCATTTGACAACCACGTTTCCAAAGTGGTTAAAAAAACATTTTATATAGCCCACCTAATCATGAAGGGATTCACATCTAGATCAGGAGAGGTCATCGTGCCTCTTTACTCATCCCTCATCAGGCCCATAATTGAGTACAATGCCCCTTTTGGGATGTACCTTACCAGACACCTGCAACAACTGGAAAGACCCCAAAAGTACCTCACCAAGAGGATCAAAGGGCTCAAACAGATGCCATATGCTGTCCAGTTAAAGAAACTCCAGCTCTACTCAGTGGCATATTGCCTGCTCAGAGGCAATCTGTGCCTGACGTATAAAGCCATGTCCAACCCGGAATTAATGGACATGCTGCACGTCAGAAAATCCAAATCCCATCAAGCTACACATTTGAGAGACTTGAACCTCAGCACTGAAATAAATAGGACATGCTGGAGGGACAGATTCATAACCCAGAGGCTCCCTTCACTCTGGAATAAAATCCCAGTCCAGGTTAGGCAGAGTCCCTCATTGACTCTCTTCAAGAGGAATCCTGATGAGTGGATGGGAGATCGTAGGTTTACCCCAGGTATCACTTCTGTGTCACTGTTAGACAGAGGCACAGTATACTAACCTCGAAAAAGGGCATAGCAAAATTCATTTAAAATGGGTGGCGAAAGCCAAACACACTCTGGCTAGGCTTATAAATGCCCTAGGGCAGATAGCCTAGTATGAACCTATGAACCTATGAATGACAGGTGAAGTGCAGCTCTTGCTATATGCATACTTTTTTGATCTCTGAGCCAGTAGTGGCCTGTTCTAAATTGTAAGCTACAATTCCTGCAGTACATAAAGGAAGATTTTTCCCTCTTTGATAGACCAGCTTGGAACACAACTTCTGGCTTTAAAAAATGCTATACTGCCAAGGTACCAGTACAAGAATGAAGTGTAGAACTTAGATGTATGGGGCACTAGGGAATGAACCATACCCACAGAGATGCAACATCATTCTGCTCACCCATTACATCCATATAGACCCTCTACCTCTCAAAATGATGGCTGTGAAAAAGTTTGGTGTAATAACAGCATATGCAGTCCCATGTAGCCCCATTGTTTTCACTTCAATTTTCCTTTGGTAAAAAAAATAGATCTTCCTGTAATGTAAAATCAGGACAGTGATTTCTCCCTTATAGTTCTTTAAATATTTAAATAACATTTTTTAAGAAATACTAATATTTTTGTATGTGATATCATAGTTGTGTTTTAGATGTCTTCAATTGTGTTTATATATGACGAATTTGATTCCTGTATTTTTTGGGGGGGGGTGGGGGTGAGAGGTCACACAGTTATGGAATATTACATCAGCAAATGTAATTTACTCTTTTATGATATTATATGTACCCTGTGCTAGGGACTGTGCATGGAACATAACATAAGATGGATTGGCTACAGCCAAAGTTAACTCTGTCCTTACCAGTCTTAGAAATGCATACAAGTTATGCACAAGGTATATTGCACATGTTGGAGTATGACTAAACCGTGACTGGTAGTTAAACACATACATGAGCATGATGCCCGTGCAGTGTCTCAGTAATTAAGGAGCCTCAATCCCCACCACTAACACCAGTGAGGGACATCCACATTGGAAAGGATAACAAATACACACACAGTAACGTACAATTTCCCTTAAGAGCACAAAGAGATCATAGTCAGTCTGGGGCTGGTTTCTCACTTTCTCTCAAGATCCCCCAATAAGACTCCCCACTTGCACTGCTATAGAGTGGAGTTCTTAGCCAGGGTCCCAAGCCAAGTGCTCCTAGCACTCTTTCTGTCCAACCAGTGCTTCATGCCCTTGTCCAAGTAGCTGACACACACACACAAACACTCAGACACACAGACACACAGACACACACACACTTTGAGATATGATTTATATGAAACCACAAAGACACTCCTGGGGAAGGCTGGCACAGGTTCACTAGCTGTGCCCCTTCTATAAGATAGTAATCACTGCCACCAGGACCCTTACTTATCAGGTACTAAAAAGGCTCTTACCAAAGGGTGTAAGCATGTCCAATTATTACTGGGCAATATTATTATCCAAATGGTAAGTGTGAGCAGAATTTTTTAAGGGCTATTGGAATGGCTTTGTACAGTATCACTATATACATGCAATGTACTCTAGAGCTTAAATTATCTCTACACAAAACAGCCACAGTTGAAAGGTTCAAAAATATTTAATAATAAATATTAAAAACACAAGACAATACTTCTTACTACACAGTGCTAGTCAAGAGTTCAGACACATGTCTGTCTTCATACTTGCATGTGCTTGTGCTTCCTTAAATGTACAGGTTTGTGAAAGGCACCCAAAACTTTGCATACTAGTTGGATATATGAACCTTGGCAGGAAACATAACCATTATTGTAAATTATATGGAAGTCTATTTTATTTATATTGAAGGATAATATTTTACACTGGTGGAAATAGCAGCAATGGGAATGGCATCAGCTCCCATGTTTACTAATGTAGTACTGTGGAATCAGGAAAGACATTTCATTTTTACCACTAGATTGTGTCCAAATGTTAGGTTAGGTTAAGCTTAAGGTTTTTAGATAATTTTATATATATGGCTATTTAGTTTTGGACTAGTGATAATAAACAATTACAGGAGTTTATTTTTCAATATGTGAGTGATATAGCAGATTTTTTTTTAATTTGTATCCAACTGTCATAAAATCACTATTTCTTGGATATTACAGTATTAAAAGACTATATTGAAATGAAATATCAATCTAACTTTTATAGGAAAACAGGCTTTTTCTAGTAGTTGCTTATATTATTCAAGTAGCAGAAATTTGATTAAAGGCCAGATGGAGAGGATTTTGAAGTTGGCTTCCAGCTATTATGTATTTCTTACAGAACTGGCATGGTTAAAACGGATGTTTTTTTCAGAAGGGCCACACCGTTCAACTGCATGAAAAAATAGGGAAGGAAGTGACTACAAAATGATCATCTAGATTTCAGAACATATTGGGAATAATGGTGAGTGTAGATATGGCAGGGCAAACTCATAATGGTACATTTTCTAGATCCATGGCAATCTCCTTTGGTAAGAAAACTGGTGAGGTAAATAAAATAGTGAATATACACTAGAAAGCAATATGTGCTTGCACAGGGTTGATTGAGAAGTTAAGTGATGCACCTACTTATGTATATAAAAGGGATTCAAATTTGAAAACATATGTAGAAGGGAACATGGCAGAGTTCTATATTCCCCAAACTAAGCAGAAAGGAATGCTTAAATGCAGTTGGTTTTCACATGATAGATTTAATTGTATTATTAGGGGACTGGCATATATTTTCATTTGTCTTTCCTGTGCTTCTTTTTATGTAGGAAAAATGGAGCTCTCCAGGAAGATAGAATATATATAAACATTTTATATTGTATGCAATAAAAAGAAATAATAAGTGTAATGCTTTGGGCAGACATGCTAGAGTTTGCACAGCATTTAATAAATTCTTATTCTATATGTGATGGAAAAACTTCCAATAACAATAAGAGGAGGAAGTTGGAAAACCAATCTTGAGAACAGGGAACTCGACAAGCACTTCCTTCTATATGCTGCTCACCTTCAAGGATTAAATTATAAAGTTACAATAAGCTGTCCTCTACCTTTAATGGCAATTCAGTTATCAGTTTTTGTAGATTTTGCTTTAGTGTTAGATTGTTTTACTATTATGTTTTTAATACATATTTAGCATACACTTTTTAGGTATGTTGAATTCATAATAGCTGATTGGTTGTTTGAAATCATGTGATTAATGACATGTTTATATAAGGTAGTGAATGCTTTTAATGGGTAGTTCTGAATAAGTTCATTGTGAATTGAACACAAGTGCTTAAGTTGTTAATTGCACAATAAATCCTGGGCTCATTTGTCAAATTGGTGTTTTTGTGTTTTGTGGGAGTTTTTTAGTCTGATGTCTAAGTCGCATCTTCATTCTGTACTTTGTAAGGATACCCATCCATAAAGAAGGCAGACAGTGCCTCTGTGTCAATAGTCTGTGACTCAGTTATTAGTACTTTCTCATTATTGTCAGTCGTCAGCATGCTTGTCAGCATCAGCCTTTTACCCTGCCCCAGCCTCTACAGCCTGTGAATAAACAATAAAAGACACTCCAAAGTGACAGTGAGTAGCTGTGCTAAACTTCATGTTCTTGTGGCATACATACTGAGGTCATCAATGCAATATGTAAGTGCCTAGTCAAGTACATGGCAGATGGCGCATTGTACTCAATTATTGGTCTAATGAGAGCTGAGTACAATGGAACTATAATTTCCTTGGATCAGGATGTCATACCTTTACTTATAAGTTGTGCCACATATATGGACCTCATAACAACTGTGGGCATGTGGCAGTCAAAGTTCAGGCTACTATCTATCTGTGCACATAGATCTCTTACATCTAAGTCTACTCTTAGGGCTGTGCTATTGATGTTTTAATTTGCTTGGCCTGCTGTTTTTGTTATATGTGGCAGAGGGACACTTAAATTACCAGGGTGTACATTTCACATGTTTTTCTAGGTTAATTTGTTTATTGAGTGATACTTGAATATGCAGATATCTGTGTCTTTATCTTTTCTGATAAGACTCAAGGGTTGCAAAAATTACAAGTACTCATCCCCACGGTTGGGTGGGCATTCAAAAGACATGCGTAAATGGGCATGCCTTCGTTGAAGGTTGGACATCGAGCTGACCCCTCAGCATTTGTGAAAAATCTACTGCCAACCGGGAAAAGCTGAAAGACAACAACAACAACTTGTTAAACCATGCAGGTTATTTTTCCTAAACATCATCCCATTCCTTGATCTACTTTATAAACTTGATGATTTTAAGCTGCCCACCCTTACTGTAAATTGGGCTTTATAAGCCACCTTTTCTACACTACTTTTTATATCTTGAATTATTTGCCTTTCCTTGCTCTTATTTTGAAAAACAAGTATATTTTGCCTCTCATTGTCTATTCTATTGATTTGAATTCATTATCTTGCTAGCTGTTGGATAAAGTAATGTATTTCTTATAGTCTAGAAAGCTCTCTGTGTCTTTACATCAAGAAGACAGACGATTTTTCATCTAGTGGAAGTAGGTGACAACCTGGTCTGTATAGGTTGGGAAAACATACTAGCGATTCCTGTGTGTAGTTGTTTTATGGGCTGAAGGGTTTTATTAATGAACTTACCTTGTTTTTAGTGCCTTTATAAATTCTACATAACTAAGTGTCTCGGCTGATTTCTACAAAGTGGAGTGCTTTTGTTGAATAATCACACTTTTATAAGTACACTTCTGTAATCTTGAATTACTGATTGCCTTTTCTTAAGTTTTTGTTTGTGGTAGCATTTAAGTCTGAATATCTTTTACTGTGCTTTTACATTAGAAGAACTGGGATTATTCATCTAGTGGCACTAGGTGTTTACCTGGTCTATCTGAGTTGGAAAACTTACAAAAGGGCTCTAAGTGCTGTCATTTTTTTGGCCAGGGGGCTCATTACTCAGTTTTGGGTATTTCCAGTGCTGGTATAAATTCAACACATTTGCATGGAGCTGTTCTCTGTTCCAGTGCCATGTGTAGATGCAGATATCTAGAAACATTGCTCGTTTTTATTATACTGTGAAAGTTTACTGTGCTATTTATAGTTTTTTGTTTGCTTGTTTTTTTTCTCTCTTCTTTAATTTCAAACTGCTGCTGCTGTTCTGCACTGAAATACATTGTAACTAGTGCTTTTTAGTTGGTATTAGGCATATGTTTGAGTTTCTTTAACACTTGGACTTGAAACCATCATTTTATATTAAGAGCCTCAAAGTCTGCACTCTGGTGGAAGGAAAGAGCTGCGTTCACCTATATGAGCTGAGAATTGCTGGTGAAAGGGCATTAGTGTACAATTTGCTTTTTTTCTGATCGACGATAAGACTTACATTTGTGAGAAGCTACTCTTCATGCAGCAGTGGTTACTGTGCCTTCTATACATGCAATCCTTCACTAGTCTAAACAAACAAATCAGAGCTATAGTCACATCGTCAAAAGCAAATTATGAAGGGAAAATAGCCTCCCTAGCCAAGGAAAAATCACAAAGCATTTTAACTACATCTGAAATCTTAAGGGTAATACCCAGTTATGAGCAGAGTTGGTTGTGGATGGTACTACCCATGTCCAACCAAAGGATATAGCCAACTTGTTAGCAGACAGATTTGGATCAAACTTTACCCCTTCCTACCAGTTATTCCCCAAAGTATACCTGCCATGATTCCTGAGCCTTTTACCTCAACAGAGCAGGTCAGCTCTACACTCTCTAAGGCTAAAACATGGCATCAATGGGCCCTGACACCATCACAGGTTGCCTTTTAAATAACTTAAAACATGATCTAACAGAGCCACTTGGATCCCTATTTACCACAGTCTCCAGACAGGATATGTTCTGGTAGAATGGAGGACAGCAAAATTAATTCATCAGCATAATGGGGGGACCATCAACTGACCCAGGGAATTATAGACCCATAAGTCTGACTGGCCTCATCTTTAAAGCAATGGAAAGAATTGTCACGGACTTTATCAACAAGGACATAGGTAATCTTCAGGCTCTGGACCCAACCCAGCTGAGATTTCTTAAGGGTAGATTATGTCTTTTAAATCTAGTTAATTTCTTTGAGAAGTTAACCAAGGCCATGGATGAGGAAAGACTGTGCATACAGCCTACCTTGGCCTGGCTAAGGCATTTATCATAATTCTGCACTCGGGTACTATAGAGAAAATCTCTCATCTGGTCATAAACCCCTGTGTCACCAGGACAAGGTATTGCCATGCAGATATAAATTATAATTACTGTGTTTACCATCACATGATGATTGGCACAGAGCTAATTCATTAGCCATAGGTAGGAAATGAGAAATGACAGTACTCTCCTTATTGGAAAAACTCAGGAAAATCCATTGGCCATGCTAATGATTTCAGACCATTTCACAAGAAAGTTTGCTTTGAGGTACAACAGAAAGTAATAATGATATCAACATAAGTTCACATTATTACTGTATGTGTAACAGGTTACATGGCTCAATGTACATCTAATGGGATGCTTAACTTCTCAGCAAAGTATGCTGAGGGGTGTGATTTACTGACTATTGGTATCAATGTAACACTGCTCATTTATCAGTATTCCACACTGTTGGGAAGCTCCCTCCAAATGTATTTTTTCTGACAATTTATGTATATATTCTTCTGCGGCATCAGTAGCTAGTCCACAGGTCAAGATAATATCTGTTAAGCAGGCATGGTTCTGATTTTCATCAGGTACATGTTACAGCTGTGTAAAAGCACTGTGTTAACTTTAACCAGTACACACACTGATAAGAATCTCCTTCCAAATGTCTGTTGTCTGACCACTCTAGTACGATTTGTATTTCTGTGACATTATTCGCTGATACACAGATCAAGAGAGTATGTCTTAGGCAGGCAGAGTTTCAAATCCTGCAAGATGTACATTGCATTAGTGTGAAAAGCAATTGATAAGACGCAATGATGACTTAGTGAACAGATGTCCTGTGAGTAATTCTAATTGCTCGTGATACTTGCAAAGGTGGAAGGGTTTATGAGTGCTCCAATAGCATGCCTTGCTAACACATCCTTCCAGTGGATATATACTTGCACAAATTCAGGAGCTCAACCCTAGGTGTGTGCATTTTGTTTGAATTAATATCAGCTCTACTATTTTCCTGATATGTGTTCTTGCACTAATCTTTGCTTCCACTACGTCTGTGGCATGGTCTGCTAATACAATGGTATACACCATATCAGTGACATAGATACATGCTCATGTGCAGTGTTTCTCTTTTAGTTCAGTCATGTGTTACAGTCCCATGAATATCAGCTATGTAGTTCTGAGTGTGTACATCATGTGGGGACTGTTGACATTTTTTGTCAATTTTTGTGGATTATTTTGCCACTGTTGAGAACAGCATTTGAGGGTATGAGGTCTTAATGCCTGTACTGATTTATGTGATATATTTGCGTACTGGTAGAAGGATGTGTCATATGTTGTTGTGCAATTGCTACCCATATAAAACAGTTCTAGAATACATAAAAAAATATGTTGCATCAGAGTTCTGGGTTCATTTCTCTGGAGGACCATTACATGTTCTTTTTTGATGCAGTCCTCCTGTACGTGTGATACATTTTAGAGTTATGTGCTTTTATGACCCACTGCACTCTTGATATCTGCAGTGTCTTACCCTGTCATTATCACATGGATATATTGGCCTTGTGCACTGACTTGCTGCAATGACCCAGCTCTAGAAATTATAATTTCGTATTTAATTACTTTCAATGTGTTGCATGGATGCCTATACTTCTTGCTGTTATAAGGTATGGTACGGGGTGTTACATCAGAAGACTGCATTACTTTGTAAAATAAATCACCTCTGTGTATATTACACTTTCTTCAAATAGTCTTATTGTCATAGACATGTACTGTCTACCTTTTCATGTAATGTTTTGTTACGCTAATCACTTTATACTTTAATGTTCACTGTTTCCATGACATCTGTTAGTAACTTCAACTCCATCCTTAGCATCAGTGTTGCTTGCCTTTCCATTGTTCATATGTTTGTATGTGTTTGCTGCTGTTGATTACATCCTCATTAATCAACTGTCTGTACACACTTGCATCATCTGGTGGGTTTCTCATGTTTACTTGTGTATTTACATGTCCTCCAGGTATCTTATAATAATGTGGTCATGAGTCCATATGCAGGCAAGGGAAGGCTCCTCAGCATGCAGAATGGCTTAACTAAATGCATATTTGATTAGCAGTGCTGCTAGTAATGCTAATAACAGAAATCTTGTTAGCTTGGCTGAGAAGTAACCATGTTGTTAATGAAACCCTGGGTTAGTATTTTTATTCAAGAGTTTGTGTTTCAAGGTTGTCATCCAGACACAAAAAGAGAACAAAACATAATTAGGTTGCAATGTTAATATCAGAAATAACCGATAAGATTATTGGCCTACCAGCTGCAGGTGAAGCACATTTTGGCTGTTTACAAAAATTTTTGAAAGCACTAAATTTGTCAGGAAAGAATATACACTGACAAATATGTGTTATAGGCAGCTGGTGCTCCAATCATTAATTACAATAGCAGATAATAACCTGCCATATCAAACAGTTACAAGGCGGCTATTTGCAGTGTAACTAAGGTAGGTAAGTCAGCGAAATTAGAGAGAGCAGAGAAGGCAATTACGCAGTACTGGAGTGCAAGCTGGCAGGGGCAGAGGCAAGGCAGGAAGTTCATTTAATTATCTGTTATGCCTGGAAAAGTGGATTGAAAAGAAGTGAGGCTCAACCTGAGATTTAAAAACAGGGACTGTGATATATAAGTCAAACAAATGGATGGATGAAAAAGGGGAAGACAGTTTATCAGAGAAAGATAGTTTCAAGCAATGAGGAATACAGGGGTCAAACAGACGTGTGGATGAACATGGAGAAGGAGTTTAATATAAAAGGAGACATGTTCACAGCAAGTGAGGGAAAAGGAAGGGGAAGTCAGAATGGAAGGGAAAAACTGAAAAGAGCCCACAGAAAGAAAGAGCATGATAACATTCAATAAGACTATTCAGTGAAAGCTGCCTATGGTAAGAGAGTAGGTGACAGACTGCAAGTTCAGAGCAGAGTAAGGAGAGGAGCATAACAAGCAGTGTGGCTAGACTGAGTCAGCCAGAATGCTGCATACTTCCAGACGGAACAGCTAAAAATCAAATCATTAAAATGCAGTCCAAAGCAATTCATAAAAATTACTTTTCATGGACATTACAACTTTCTGCATATTCAATAAAGTATGTGAAACAACTTGATATGCAGGTCAGAATGAAACAGACTTTTAGCAAGTTGTGCTGTGTCCCAGCAGTACTTTGATACCTTAATTTCTTTCTGTTGCTGTACCAAAGCTATACTTTTGGCTCTAAACAGACTATGTATAAATATCTTCTTTATCTATCTTCCCATCTATAATACATGCCAGTTAGTAGAAAACATGCCAAAATATTGTACAAAATTTCTGCTCTCATAGAAACCTACGTGAATGTGCATGCATAAATAAGAAAACAAACCTTCCTTGACTAAACAGCCTATAGGCACTGACAATGTGCCTCAATGTCTGAATAGCTGTAATGTTACAATCCATATGTCTACTTGTGCTCCTGTCCAATGAGCTTTGTGGAGAATATAACATGAACAACAACATATGTGTCAAACAGAGCACACTGGCCCAAAGATGTCAAAGAAGTTCTAATAATTCATTATAGCAGTTAGGTCCTGGATTATACAGAAAAACATGGATACTGTTATGAATATCAGCCGTATAACGCATCACTGTTGTATGGTATCTAACCCATATAAAGCACTTTCCTCCAGGCCAATAATTCCTAATTTTATAATCTACTTCAAGGCAAGATTTTTAAGGTTTGACACATTTCAATGAATTCTATAATAGATGCGACAGTTGGAGAAATCTTTTGCAGTATGTTCCAAAACTACATCCAAACTCCATGTATGATAAAATCAGATCATGGGAAAGCAGTTTATTGAACTTATACCAAACCTCCAACAGATGCTCAGCATGTACCTATCCGAACACAATAATTACCTCCCTCACTTTTCATTTATACACTTATATTACTGACTTCCCAATTGTGTAAATATCCTTTTATTTCTCTTCCTAACCATGACAGCATCCCTCAAACACAAACCTCTCCGTACAGCATTCATTTTGACTGTCATCATCACCCTTCCTCGTACTAACCAACCACTTAACTTCATATCACAATATACTAAACTAATCTCTCCTATAAAAGTGTCTGTTCTGGAACATGTTCCATTATATTATAAATGATGTTGATAGTCTTGAAAGATATATTGAACCGGATATAACACCTGGAGGGGTTAAGGTATTAAGAATCCATCAACACCATTTGACCTTACACTAATGAAGTAAGTTAAATTTCATAGGCGATGGATAGACTAGCTGCGCTCGGTTGAGTTTAGAATAGGTGTCAATTTTTATTTATTGAGAGAAAATATGAGAAAGTTCCTGCTATCAAAGAAACAGGAGAAAGAAAGTCTTTTTCAAAAAAAATTGCTTCAGAAAAAAAAAAAATAAGAACAGTAAGAACTTCTGTCTGGTGAATCTTCTATCATGGAAAGGAAGAAGATGACAAGAAAACTTTCCTAGCAGACTAAGCAACAGCAAACCCAGAAGCATTTACTCAAACCTACTCAGAATCGAAGGACATACCAGGAAAAGAAAGGGAAAGGAGAAAACGCCAGAGGGAGGAAAGGACTGGATAGGATGATGGAGAAAGTTGAAAAATTATTACAGAAAGGTGTGAGATTACACTATATAAGTCAAATGGATATAAATAGAAAAAAAAATGTAAAGAAGAAGAAAAATTGCGGATACATCAGATAACTTCATTGATGAATTAAATAATAGATTTGGTATATATACTAGTATTCATAGAAAATTTGATGGGAATATTGGAATTTTATAAAAAGATATAACACATCAAAAAATATAAAATTAATGACATCATATAAAGGGGAAAATAAATATACACTTTTGATCACAGCATTTTTATAAAAAGCTTGTACTAATGAATTAATGTTATGTGAAGAATTTAAATGTGCTATATGTAAACATGTTGTAAATGAAGTGAATAAAAATAATGGCAAAATTTTTTGATACAAAAGAAATATACATGTATGTGTATGTAGTGTTGTGTATGTCATATGTTGTATGTAACAAATACTATATTGAAGAATGCTAGCAGATAGGATAAAAGAACATATTAGAGATGTTAAAAATAATAAAATTACTAGTCCTATTGCTGAGCATTTTAACTCAGTACACCATGGAAATATTGAGAATATAAAAAGTGTCTGTTCTGAACATGTTCCATTATATTATAATGATGTTGATATTAAGACAAAAGGAATGCATTTTGATATGAAATTTGGGACTTTCATCCATCCATGGAATGAAGAGAGAATGTAACTGGCAATATGTTTAGACTATGACTTGACTTTATATATAGCTATGTGATTTGATAGTTTAATTATATGTAATTGAATTACTTTATGAGTTTTACTGTTTTACTCTTGTAAAGGCTGTTGGGTCGCTAGAGAAGAAGGAATCAAACAAAATAAATAAATTTTATTGGAAGGAGAGGGGGGGACTCTACTGATAGTCTTTTTTGTACATTATATATGCTTGCTGTTGTTTTAATAATCTCTCCTATATTCTACTATTACTAATGCTCAACCTCTGCAGCTTCATCCTAACAACTTCAAAATTGCTCCTAACCTCTATAATACATCCTATATAAGCAACTACCCACTATGTTACACTAAAGCTCTCTCAAATTCACATACATTTCTCAAGAACAACAAACTCTTAACCAAGCTCTCAAAACCCCTACTACATTTTGTTCTGCAGCTACATTGTTGTGGTAATAGTCATCCAAACCCTGACCAAAATAGTCCATCAACAGCCCTCCTTTCCATCAAATCTACTACCCAGCTCTATAATTCCCCTAAAGGCTCCAACCACCTGCTTCACAACTTGAATCTTAGGAGTATAGTCACCAAAGTCCATGATCTCCATATTTGCCTATGTCAATGCATTCTCGATATCACAGTGCTTACTGAAACATGGCTAAAACCTGAGATTAGTAACAAAGAAATTCTCCCTCCAACATACAACATGCATAGACATAACAGAAAGAACAAACATGGAGGTGGCATAGCCATGATGTACAAACAAAACTTAAAACTACAACTCATGCAACCAAACATTCCTATTTTGACAATGCAGAAATACTATACACCAAACTCAAAATCAACTCTAACAAGTACCTAGGTATAATTGTTACCTACATTCCCTCTGGCAACAACCCCAACATAATTGAAAACATTCTTAACTAGGTATCTTTTGCATTCTTGCCACAAGAAACCATCATAATAAGTGACTTCAACCTGATTGGTACTTCTGTATCTCTGACAATCCCACCAATTTCATTAAGCTTCATGGCTTTACCAAGTTATACAAACTGCAACTTTAACAGACAAAGTCACAAAAAGGCAATTGATATTTGATTGTGTTCTAACAAACTCTCTCTAGCCTTCAAATCTGTCTGTCTTCCCGACTGCAACATGACCACCTTCCTACTTTCATTCTAAGACATCATATTAGCCCCTCCAGACACACCTACTACCATCACTCTTGTTACAAAAAATTGTTAATTCCCAAACCTTTAACTCAATCTTACAACTCTTTCAATGGACGCCACTCAAAACCCTTCCTCTTGATTCTGCTCTTCTTTATTTTAATCCACCTTTCTAAACATACTAAACAGTTTAGCCCCCTGCAGAATTACCAGAGTAAAGGCTAATTATGCACCTTATTTAAGAAACAACACTATATAGCCACGGTGATACAGCGGTAGCATTGTTGCCTCACAGCAAGAGGTTCTCCTGTTCGATTCGATGCTGGAGTGCCTTCTGTGTGGAGTATGCATGTCCTCCCCACGGTCGAGTGGCCCCCGAAAGAAAAGCGTGAATGGGCGTGCCTTCACTGAAGGTTGGGCATTGGGCTAGCAACTTGGCATCATAAAAAATATACTGCCAATCATTAGCAGACCGGAGCTCCGCTGTGGCAACCCCTAACCAGGAAAAGCCAAAAACACAAACAAACAAAAAACCTACTTAAAGAAAGAGATTAAGCATGGAAAGTATAGCTTTCCAACAAAAATCAGGTTAACCTAGATGACTACAGGCAACATCAGCACCAGGCCAAGTCACAAATTAAACTAGACAAAAAAAGATACTACACCAAAATTCAACAACAGCATCACAACAATCCCAGATAATTTTGAACTGCCATAAACTACTCAAATCAGGTCAACCAACTACACATACTCCTTAAACATCTACTAATAATGACAGAATAGCTGCACAATTTAATACATTTCTATTTATTTTATTTTATTAACATTTGTTTACTGGGATAGTCTGATTGGGCTATTTGACCATTTTCTGCAAAGACTTGGGGAGAAAAGCTCCACAAAAAACAGTACAGTACAATGCAAGACAAAATAAATAAAGCAGTAGAATCATTATACAGATTGATTACAGCAGAACATTCTTTATAAATTCCAATCTCTCTCTCCAGTACCCCTCCCATTCCATCTCTTTCTATTCCAACCATACCATAATTCTAACAGCAATTTCTCCTTTTAACCAGTTCAAACGTCTACAATAAAACAGAAAACTACTTTCTAAACTCAAGCCCACAACCCTAGCAGTAGACACCCTACCAATAGAATTCCTTAAACTAGCTGCAGACATGATTTTCTACCCCATCACTATCCCATTCAACCACTCTGCCACCGAAAACTATATTCCCTTAACTGGGAAATATCTTATATTTTCCCCTTACACAATGTTGGCAAATGTACAGAATTCTCCACCTACAGACCCATATCCATCTTATCCCCCTAAGTGCATCTGCAGCCAACTTTTATACTACCTATTATCTAATAATATCTTATCTAACACACAGCATGGATTTCACCCCAATCACAGCACCACAAATGCTCTCTTACATTTTACCAAAACTATCACCCAATACAGAAATAATGGAAACATGGTATCCTCCATTTTCTTAGACCTATCCAAAGCATTGGATACTATCCCCCATCAGAAACCTTTTGATGAGTTATCCACCTTAAATCTTAGCCAGTCATCACTATCTTGAATGCAGAGTTACCTAACTGACCATCAACAAGCTGTCAAAAAACAACGACTCTCATCTCTTCTACCTGTTAACATAGGGGTCTCCCAAGGATCAAGTCGAGTTCCTCTTCTTTTCATTATTTTGACCAAAAGACATACATCTTTGCCTCTTGACTCCATCATTCAATATGCATATAACTCAAACATTATCTGTGTCGCCCCTTCTATAAAACAACTTGAAGACATAACACAACAGTCCTTTCACACCAGCAAATCATGAGATCCACTTACTCCTTTCCAAATTCATTCATCCAACAACTCTACAATAATAGTTGTTTCACAAGCTAAGTTATCAGGAGTTCTAATAGACAACAACTTGAAATTCAACATCCAAATATATCAGTCAATCAAAAAGCGCACATTAAATTTGGTTCTCTGTATAGAATCAAACCTTACCTCACCAACACTATGAGACAGGCAATTGCTAGAACTCATTTACTCCCCACCCTACTATATGCTTCCCCTATTCTCACTAACTTAAGGAAAACAGATCTAGCCAAACGTGAATCTTGCTTCAATAAAATAGCAAAATTTGCTACTAATTCTCCACATGATTCTCACCACTGCCCCTCCCTTCAGCAACTCAGCTGGTTAGAACTTTCCAATTACTTACTATACACTTAACACTCTGTCACCCATAAACTGGTCCACAAACCTGATAAGACCCCAGCACTTCAGTTTCTTCTTCACCCTCATATCAGCACATATGAATGCCGATTCTCAAATAAATCCCTATTACAGGTCTCTAAATCCAACAATAATGCAGGTGACTCCCTCTACTCTAACTTTATCTCCAAAATATGTAATATCATACCACAACACATTATAACTTCTGCTGATCCAATACAGTCCAAAAAACTAATTAAAATGCACCTCAAATCAACTGGCACTGTCCTTGTACTGGCTCAGGTTAAACCCTACTCCTCCATCCTCCACCACAACCACCTAGCCTTCTGCTAAACTACTCCCCTACCTAGTTTATTATGCTATGTTACTGACTATCCTACCTGGATTATTACACTATGTTACTTGCTATCCTACCTAGTTTATTACGCTATGTTACTCACTATCTTTCTTCTCTAATCACAATACCAATTTTTCTTTCTCTCTACTAGCTAATGTTCTATACTCCACACAGTGCATTGCTTCCAAAATATTTACTTAGTTGACTTTCTACCAGCTTCTATATATTCAGTTTGAATATATGTAACTCAAGGTAATTGTCTCTGGTGCGTTTTTCCCTGGGGCTCCACTGAAAAAGGGCTATTACCTTAGTTGGACTGTACCAGTAAACATGCGTAACCATTCTAACCTATGTTATTGCAAATATATTGAAATGTAAAGTGTATAAGACGAAATGCCCACAGTTCAAACACATGCTTTTGAAATAACCTCCTCTGCACCAGCACTTGTGTGGGGCTTTGCTTCATGTCCTTAGTTCAATTATACAAGCTGTCAGGTTGATTCACTTCAGATAAAGGAGAACATCTTTCACTGCAGATTTGAAACTAAGGATAATCACACCCGGGAGTTTCACTTTTAAGGCAGCCACCAAGTTTCTTTTGTGTCTGTAAAATGTTTTGCTGCAAGGAATCATGTATGACTAAGTAACATCCCATGCATTATACTACAGCTGATTGTTAATTCACCCTCTAAAGTATGAAGCAGTTTTATAATGCCTGTTCAGCATTTGCATAACCTCCCCATGAACATATCCTTGAGACAATGTTGATATATTTTCTATTATTGTCCTTTAGACTTTTCTACTATCTTAATCAATAAGAGCTTCCTGCAGAAGGCATGCACTTAATATAACCCAAAGACAGGCTAACTTATGGTTCTTTCATATACCACCTTTGTGCATGCTCCTCTCCACCAGCACTATTTCTAACAGAGATTAAGAGACTATGCAAATCTGCCAGAAGTTCACCACCTCCCACTGAAAAGCTTGTATTACCATGGGAAGCAGCTCATGCTTAAAAAGTGCTTTATTTTACAGAATTTTTGAGTTCCTTCTTTTCTTGATGATTAAATTTGTATGCACTTATTTTTTTCAATCCAGGCCTACCATACTTTTGCATGCTGTGAATGTACCCTTGTCATACATTCAAAGATGAGTTGTTCCTGTGTTTTAACTGCCCGTAAATTTCTTTAACTTCCATCAAACACAATACCGTCATTTCTATAGTAATGTAATATCCTGATATTTTTTACATTCTATATTTATCTGAATAATGCATTTCATCAATTTGCATTCTGACAATATTCCTTACTAGTACAAACATATATCTAGATAAACTTTGGCCAAAAACCTTTTTATAACCTGTCACATATGTCTCATGCTCCAAAATGCTTGACTATTTTCAATGATCACCACATACTCATCTGTATCTAACCAGAAATGTTGTTATGTTTTTACATTTCCTTCTCCAGATACAGCACTTAGTGTACTATCCATCTTAATTTCTGATACATTCTACAGCATTTCTACTCTCTTACCTTCATATAATTTCTCAACTGATTTCTTATATGATTGAAGTCTATGATATAGTAATTGCAGACTTCTATACTAGTGGCAGTTCTCAACAATATTCTAGGGATGGCGTCCTGCATTATGGGATAATCACTGCCTGTGTATATCTATTTTTCTACCTATCGTTCAGCATGCACTAGAAAGGACTGCTTTAAGGAGTGCCACCTGTCCTGGCTTAAGCTTGCAAGGATTGTACTACTCTGTTCAAATTTGATTTTGTCAGAGTTTCTACTCTTTAACTTTTGTTCATTCTTTACCTTAGAAGTGGTATACTCCCCACTACAGAAAATTATGAGAGAGAAAATTTAATCACAACCCCTTTTCAATTGATTAATTTGGCATAACGCCTGCTATCAGCCCTCAGCTTTGCATCTGATGGTCTGTATACCATTTCTTCCCAGAAGAACTATCCAGTATCTTAATGTTTTAATTTGGCCTGCTTTATCTTCATTTCATCAATATTTCTCATGGAACATTTTCCATGTGTCTGTGTTTGTGTATGTACATTTATACTTGTTTATGTATATATTAACTTAACAGGTCTTTTATTGCTGGCTTGTTCACTGGGTTAGTGATGTGGTCAAGAGACTCTTCAGTCATAATTTGGGGATATTAAAAAGACAACAGAATTACAGAGTTTTAATGTAAAAACAGATAATATGATCATAGTTTAATAATTCAGTGCAATTTCTTGAGAGTAATACAGTGGATATAAAACGTGTACACAACCCTGTTAAAATGCAAGGTTTTTGTGATATAATAAAATGAGACCACAATAAATCATTTCAAAACTTTTCCCACCTTTAATATGACCTATAACCTGTAAACTTCAACTGAAAAACAAACAAAGCTGTTAGGGGAAAAATACAAAAAATAAAAAAACTTACAATATAATGGTTGCATACGTATGCACACCCTTAAACTGATACTTTGTTGAAGCACCTTTTGGTTTAATTACAGCATTCAGTCATCAGCAACAAGATTACCATTCTCTGGGTAGAGTGCTATATATTTGCATCTTCTACCATAATTATATGAACCCTCTGCTGCATTTATTTTGCTCATCTAGGTACCTATGTACTGGACAAGATGGAAGATGAAAGATCTGGTTTCACGTCTGTTACCAGCCGTTCAGCACTAGGTCTTCAAAGACAGAGAACTAACTGCCTTCTGCTCACAGATAATGAACTTATTCTCAAAATGAATAATTCCATTTGTGAGAGATGCAACTACCTAATTATTCTGGAGGATTCCCTCTCAGCTACAAACTTCCCTGTAAACAACATATACCTTTATCACAATCTTTTACAAATTACACCAAAATGTCATATGTTGAGGCCATAAAAATCACTCCCAAATCTTCAGAGAAATAAGATTAACTCCCATCAAAACTAAGGTAATTCTTTCCGCTCAGGCATACCTACCATAAAGAGTCATCCTAAGCAAAAACATTTCAAATCTGCCACTCTGACCACAGCAGAAAAAGAAATGTTTTAGTGATGGGTGATTCTGTTGTTAGGCACACTGACTCATCATCACTCACAAGAATGGACAAGGAGAGGATTACACTGAGGCACCAGTGTCTCTGACATAAGAAGGATCCTAAGGACCCTAACTCCTGACAAATATAACTATGACATGCTAATGATGCATGTGGGAGTCAATGATGTGAGACATAAAACCCTGAGAGACATGTAGACATTCACATCAGAACCTTCCATACATATTACAAATGTAGGGAAGAGACTGGTCCTGACTGAAATCCTTCCATCACCATGAATGATGAGCAGATACAAAGAAGATATATTTGGCTTTAATAACTGATTGAATAACTGAAGCCATTCAATGGGGATTCAGTAAGCATCATCATGGGATGCGATTCTCATCAGTCCAACTTGCTTCACTAAGCATTGGCTGTAGTGCTTCTCATTCCAAGGCATATTCATAGTCGCTAAATCTTGTGCTGTCTCCTGTTCCTTTTTTATTTTTTTTAAGAGTCCAGCTGATGGACATTCTGATGCAGTATCAACACCAAAACCAGATCACATTAATATGTCTCTCCTCAATGCCATAAGTCTAAACAATAGATTGCCTGTTCTTGAGGCATCCCTGCATTTGGAAAAATCCATGGCTTATGTAGTTACTAAGACTTGGTTTAAATATAAAGGCCACACTCTTTCTTTACCCGGGTTTTGTACATTTCACGACTTCCGACCCAATGGCAAGTTGGCAACTGTAGTGAAGTCTACATATTTGTCAAGGAACATATTACTTCCCGGCAGATACCTAGGGACCCAAAAACTGAAAACATTGAACTACTGATCATTGTAGATAGGATTGAATATCAAATAATAACTTGATATTAATAATTATTAGTAATTACTTATTATAAAATAAAAACTTTTTACACCTTCTTTGTCTTCTGATAACCATACAAGATTCCTCATTGTTTTAAGTGATTTCCCTATTTACAAACATTCCATTATTCTGGATGACCTTAAACACCCTTCAATAAATTGGGACACCTATACTTTCAACATAGGATATTTAAAAAAAATTCTAGATGTCATAAACAAAAACTCCTTTGAGCAGCAGATAAATAAACCTATTAGATGGGATAACATTCTTGAGTCATTTTTACGAATATAGATGCCCATTGCATTACTCACAGGAAATTGAAAAATAAACCACCCTGGTGGCCCATCACCATAAACATTGCAATAAAGGAAATACAATCATTTAATTATGCAGTTATACAATAGATCCAAAATGTCTCTTATTATGGACAATATGACAAGCATTAAATAAATAAATAGAAAACAGTAGCTGGTCCACTGTAAGAGCATAGAAACTTAGGCTGGCTTCTGAGGCCAAAGATAATCTTCATATATATATATATATATATATATATATATATATATATATAGATGATAGAGAGATATATACATATTTTTATCCAAGTTAGAAATCTAAGAAACAATGCTTTACATTTTACTAAACTTAATCAAAATGTTGCCTCTGATTATGACCCAATAGATATACCAATATCCTTGCAAACAAATGTAGTTCCAACTTCACACATAGACTGCTATCTGAAACCCTGAAAGACCCAAATCCAATACTCCTCTAATTATGTGTAACCCCGAAATTACAATCAAGATTAAAAATACTTCCTCCACGGGACCAGAGAACATGCTTAGTTACTTAATGAACAGGGTTAAACTTGTCCTTGCAGACCCTCTCTTTAAAGTGTTTAACCTAAGTTCATCTACTAGTTTTGTCCCTGATGAGTGGTGCACCATAGTGTTGATGCCCCTACATATCGGTAGTCTTACAACCAACCTAACTCCACATCTATCAGACTTACAAGCTTCATTTGCAAAGCCATGTAATATATTAAAACTGACCTCATAAACTACAATATCAAGAATTGTATTAGAGTTTATCAACATCCTATCTTCCTTAAACATAACATAGATGACTGGATGGGTATCCATGCATTTTTTACAGGATAGAGTGGTATTGCCCTTGTGAAGAAGGAGATACAGACTAAAGAACACTACTGGCAAGGGATCAAAGGTCATAACACTCAATAGCCTTGGAATTTCTATGAATCCAAGCAGCACTGCTCTCATCTGTGACATAACACACAATCCTTCAAAGTGTCTTTGCTTTCACATGCAACTTCATAATAACCATTTCACTATGTTTTCTGAATATTCAATGGTGAGTCAGTCATGACTTAACTAACACAGTCTACAATCTTAGTAACAGTCCTAACTAAAGTAGTGATGTTAATCTGGTCAGCAGTGTTAGAGACAAAGTGGTAGTGCCCATTTCATTAGTCTATAGATGATATTCAAGCAGTGAAAAGCCCAGTAGTCATAAACTAGCCATGTTGCTTTGTAAAACACATCTCTGGATACTTTTTAACTTCTAAAGGGAAGCATAAAACAAATGAGAGGAGCATTGTCAATGGACTAAATAAGCCCGTCACTTCTACATATTATGACATATTTTGACTAAGTACATGGCTGAGCACACATATTAATTACATATACAAGAAAGAGTATATGGCTTAGCACAGACTTCTGAGGCACTCCATCATAAGCATTGTTGTGGTGACAAATAAACAGGTCATGTTTTGTCACTTGTAAATATTCACAGAGATAATACTGATGCTTTCTCACCACACTATCATATAGTTTCACCAGTACAAGCATATTGATTAAGGTAGGATATCTCATTTATTCCAATGCTTTTGAGAAACAGTGGAAAATAGCACCATTACCCTCTACTTTATCAAACTGAGGTATGGTCATATTTGGCTGAAGGGAAGCAATTAGTACGGCAACCTGACCTAATGCTGTGCTGGTCTAGGGAAGAATAACAGCTGTAGAAAACAATCCATTGTTTTCCCACTTTCTGCAGTACCTTAGATGGAAAGCAGAAAAATGGGTATGTTATTGCATTAGCGTTATTTTGCAACTCGTATGCAGCTCAACTACTTTTCTTTCCTGTTGAAGAGCCAAGAGACTAGGATAGCAATATACTCAGCATTCAGAAGAAAATATGTTTGAAAAATGTCATCTGTGGAGATTGATCCTTTCTTCATCCCATTTACCAATGTCTTCTTAGGCATTGTTTCATAAGACCTAGTCAGATCACGCTTGTTGTGAATTTATCCACAGACCTAAGATTCAGGACAACAGGACCAGCTGCAGAGAAATATATTTTTAACTAGTTTTTTTTTTTTTTTTTTTTTTAGTATTTGACCACTGCAATGTCTGAGCCTTTAACACTGTTTATGTATTTATTTATTTATTTATTTAATGGGCTATGCAGCTATTCCTTCATCCTCTCATTTGAGTAATGGAAATTTTTTTATGAGTATTGAATAGTCTTGCAGGTCACTCAGTCTGGGATTTTTTGTAAGTTTACAAGCTAAATTATTTATGGCCATCATCTACTTTTATGTAGTCAATGACTGTATTCATCTTTTAAGATGGATATCCCTAAAAGAGGCACAGCTGTTCTGACTGTGGTGGAAAAGGACAATATATTGCCTAGTATCATCACAAAACGGTGAGGTCAAGATAGGAGGCAAAGTGATGCATATAAAAGCATACTGCCTTCTTTTTTTTTTTTGAAAACTCTAGTCCCTCCTTATGTTTGCTCTGTGAATGACCACCCTAATATTTTGAGGTGCTCTCACTTGGACCCAATAAAGACTATTGCATACTCATGAGACTGTGTCCATTCAGGGAGGTAATGTAATAATATGAACACTGCCAGCCATCCTGTTACTATAAAGAACACTTTAATCGAGGAAGAGATGCTAAAGTAAGAATCCACAGTAGACATGTTTCAGTGCAGTATTTTGCAATTGATCATGCAAAGGTATTTTCTAGTAATTTAGTAGCAACAGCAATGTTAACTACCTCCTTTGTTTCAGGGTGGCAGTTACTATAATCTGTGCGTTCCCTATATTTTTCAGAAGATTCACTGTATCTGATGAGCATATTGGACTACTGGATATATAGGTACCATCCAGTGTGGAATCTTAAATGCTTCCTTTTTTTCATTTGTGAGACCACATGGGAATCATGTTAAGAGCTGCTCAACATCTCTCTGAACGCGGCTCAGAGAAGGCACAATGCCTACAACAGTGTATCTCTGAAGATACTGCATCCCTTACGCTGAGATGTGGTAACCAGTGACCTCAACAGTTTGCTATAATTAAGGAAGGAAAATCAGGAAGCCCTTAGATGCATAGAAGGAGTAGAAGAAACATCTCCAAATGAAAAATGAAATATTGTAAATACAATTCATAGTACTGCTATGTCAATTATCTGACTTTTTAGAAGTGTCTTTTAAAAGCTACAAAGCTAAACATGATCCCAACAGCTTCCTTTCAAAATAGTTGACAATTTGGTAGGATACTTTTCCTAGCAATTAAATAGGCTTCATCCACATTTCAGTCAACAAGAGAACATATGGAACACCCAAGCTTGAAGTTCAGGAGATGTTTACCTGAGTAAATAGATGTCATTTATATATAAGTTCTTTCTTACAATATTTTTGGTTAGCTGGCATCAGGAGGGGATGAAAATCTTTTGTCGATGGCAAAAGCTCTGGCAGAACACACAACGAATGCCAAGTGAA